>NC_029785.2:20194391-20200491 GCF_000816755.2 Arachis ipaensis
AAATCCTACTAGGAATACCACAGACAAGGTTTAGACTTTCCGGATTCTCAAGGATGCTGCCAATGGATTCTAGCTTATACCACGGAGATTCCGATTAAGGAATCTAAGAGATACTCATTCAATCTAATATAGAACGGAGGTGGTTGTCAGGCATACGTTCATAGGTTGAGAATGGTGATGAGTGTCACGGATCATCACATTCATCATAATAAGGCGCAAATGAATATCTTAGATAGGAACAAACATGATTGAATAGAAAACAGAAATACTGGCATTAACTCATCGAGGCACAGCAGAGCTCCTCACCCCCAACAATGGAGTTTAGAGACTTATGCCGTCAAAAAGGTACAAAATTTAGATCTAAAATGTCATGAGATACAAAATAAATCTCCAAAAGTTGTTTAAATACTAAACTAGTAACCTAGGTTTACAGAAAATGAGTAAACTATGATAGATGGTGTAGAAATCTACTTCTGGGGCCCACTTGGTGTGTACTGGGGCTGAGACTAAAGCTTCTCACGTGCATAGGGCTGTTTTGGGCGTTCAATGCCAGCTTTGGATCCATTTCTGGCGTTGAACTCCAACTTTTGACTTGTTTCTGGCGCTGGACGCCTGACTGCAGCATGGAATTGGCATTGAATGCCAGTTTACGTCATCTATCCTTGAGCAAAGTATGGACTATTATATATTTCTGGAAAGCCCTGGATGTCTACTTTCCAACGCAATTGGAAGCGCGCCATTTGGACGCCTGTAGCTCCAGAAATTCCATTTTGAGTGCAGAGAGGTCAGAATCCAACAGCATCAGCAGTCCTTTTTCAGCCTGAATCAGATTTTTGCTCAGCTCCCTCAATTTCAGCCAGAAAATACCTGAAATTACAGAAAAATACACATACTCGTAGTAAAGTCCAGAAATATGAATTTTTTCTAGAAACTAATGAGAATAAACTAAAAACTAACTAAAATATACTAAAATCTATATGAAATTAACCCCAAAAAGCGTATAAAATACCCGTTCATCAATATCTTATGTGCACTTCATTATGCCATTGATTATTGTTAGTGAAAAAAATCTTTTCTCCTCCTATACCAGGATGGGTGCGGATAGGAAAAGTGGAAAACACAGCCTGTTAGTCCACCAGAATTAGAGATCAGTTTTCCATTATGTCAAAATCTAAAGAAGAATCAACTTGATGGTGTCATATTTGGTTGCAAGAATAGTACATTAAAAGAATGCTTATCTAAACAATTTTTTGGTTAGTCTTTTTTTGCAACTGTTTGATTTTTATTACATTCTTTGTAATAGATACTAATAGCAATTGAGATGTGATATTTATACTCACTCTTGTATATTAATAGCCTGTTATTATATTAAATTATGAATAATTTATTATTTAAAATTATATATAAATTTTTTAATAATTTTATTTAATATTTAATTAAACCAGTTGAACTCCGATTGAACCAATGAATTATTGAACCAGTGACCTTACCGGTTTATTGACTGGTCCGGTTCTCACAACCTTTATTTTTTCTTGTTAGAGGCAGTTTCATATTAAATGTAAAATTAGCAAAATCAAATTAAATTGAACACCCATCATAGAAAATCAGCCCATCATCAATCTCATTGTGATATTCACTTCTTAATTTGATTTTAGTTTTAACCAGTTTGACAAATTAAAGAACCAAACCGAAGTTCGAAACAAATAAATAAAAACAACACAGCAAAACCAGAAGCATACCAAACCGAATAGAAAATAAAAGAGAAAAGAAGATAATTGGAAGGAAAATAGGAGTACGAGTGAGAAACGAATAACAAACTAAAAGTTACAACGAAGAGAATTGAAATTTCAATAGAGATAAAAAACGTATTCCTCTAATCCCTTTGCTATTTTTAGAAGAGGAGTTTAGCTAGGGGTGGATTTCAAATTTTTAGATTTTAGAAGAGGAGAAAGAAGAGAGGCTGAGTTCATGTTTAGCAAAGGGTTAGGGAGGGCAAGGAGTGAGAGACATAGGGAGAGAGGGAGAGGAGGGTATGTCTATTTTAGTCATTTCATATAATATTTTTGTCTTGTCCATGTGTATCCAAACATAATACTGAATATTACATTAGTGTCTTGTACATCGTATCTAAACACAATACACAAAGAATAATTTTTAATGTCTTTGTTTTATTGTCTTTGTCTCAATGTCATGTTTTATCCTGTCTCCAAAAATAAACGCAGCTTTAATGTGCAAATAAAATAGAACAGTGTTGGTTTTATTCTCATGAGGCCTTGATAAATCCATAATTTATGATGATTATTGATTGAAAATAGTAGAATTACCAAATTAACTTGTACGTATTCCTTAAAAATACATGTTTTTATGAATTTTCTCTTAATTGTACTTAATTAATTGAAACGTGATTTTTAAGCCTTTAGAATTATCAAATTAATTTCACTTTTTTTCCATTCAATGTCTTGATATGTTTGTTTAAGTTGTTTAAGGTTTAGGAGATTGAAAAGATGGAAGAAAATCATGCAAAAGTGAAGATTTTACAAAGAAATAAAGAATTGGCGAAGCTGCAGAGATGCGTACACACCATGCATGTATACGCTTGACGTAAGTATGCACCATGTAACACCCTACCACACAGAGTCTTATGCTTAAGTCATAAAGCTGAGGTATCAAGGTATTACGACCTCTAAAAAGTAAAATTATATAATATAATATAAATGAAGAATTACTTTTATCTAGGAGCCTTTGGAGAAAAATTTAAAACAAAAGTCGTAATGCTCACGTGGACGATAAACATAAACCGGGTAGGATAAGAGTAAAATGGCAAAGATATATTTAACAAAGCTTCCAACGCGGTTCACGAAGATAAACCAGCCAGAGCATATAAGTATATATATACATATATATGAGAAAATCCCGAAATGACCCAAAGCAAAAAAAAATGATAATCTGTTTCTCCAAGTCAACCTCTAAGAGGGACAAACATGAAATACAGGGTGGACAAACATAACATATTCTCCACCCTATATTTTATGTTTGTCCCTCTTAGAGGTTGACTCAGAGAAACTGGTTTGTCATTTTTTTTTCTGCTTTGGGTCATTTTGGAATTTTCTCATATATATGTATATATATACTTATATGCTCTGGCCGGTTTATCTTCACGAACCACGTTGGAAGCTTTGTTAAATATATCTTTGCCGTTTTACTCTAATCCTACCGGGTTTACGTTTATCGTCTACGTGAGCGTTACGACTTTTGTTTTAAACTTTCCTCCAAAGGCTCCTAGATAAAAATAATTCTTCACTTATATTATATTATATCATTTTACTTTTTAGAGGTCGTAATACCTTGCCACCTCAACTTTATGACTTAAGCATAAGACTCTGTGTGGTAGGGTGTTACACACCATGTATGCGTACGCACTATATCCCGCACATGCCTCATTTAAAATAACACATGACTTGCGATTTGGGAAACATTTTGGCCCATTTTTGACAACTTTTGAGTCATATTAGAAGCAAACTTTGAGGAGGATCATAGACACATGCACTCATTTTTCTTGTTTTTTAGGGTTTAGTTCATAGTTTTCTAGTGAGAGAGGCTCCAACTTCTCTTTAGATTTTCTAGGGTTTACTTCAATTTTGCTTCTAGTTTTGGATGTTAATCTTGTTTAATTGTAATTTTGCTCTTATTTTCTTATTTTTTTATACTATTTTGCTTAGAATCTCTCGTTAGTTTACTTTATTTTCTTTTGCCTTTTTATGAACTATGTGAAATCTTTTGGTTTCTTATGAATAAATTTTATATTTTATGTTTTATTTATGTTTATTTTTGTTAGTGTTGAATTTTTGCATTGGTTAGTTGTAGTTTTTATTAATTCTTGCAATTTATGATGCTTTACTTTTATACACACCAAGTGTTTGATAAAATGTTTATATTAGTTATAAAGTAGATTTTTCTTTTTTTGGCTTGGGGTTGAGAAATAGGTGACTTTGAGTCATTAATATCCAATTTTGATTGATAATTTAGAATTATTAGTTGATTTTATTTTCACTAACGCTAATATTTTACTAAATTTAATTAGTAAGTTAGTTAAGACTTGTGAATTAAGACCAATTATGCCTACTTGAATTTTTTCAATGTGTGGAGATTAATGAAGTGGAATTAAATCTTAACAATTGTCATGTTTGTGGTTAATGACAAGGATAGTCATCTTTAACTCTCAACTTTAACCAAAATCTTTTAGCACTTGAATTTTCTCTTTTATTAATTTATTTCCATAATCATTTCTAGTTTGATTCAATTGCCTTTTAGTGTAGCTATCATTTCAATTGTGCTCATTTATTCTCATATTTATTTAGTTAGTCATTTGCTTGCTCTTTGATTTTACTTACGGGCAATTTAGTTATTAATCGCTCTTTTAATTTCTAGTCAATTTATATTTCGGTAATTTATGTTCAACCTTCCTCCCCATTTTTATAATCAATCATTGCACACCCTATTGCAAGTACAAGGAAAATGATTCGATCTAAACTTCTAGTTATTATTTTGAATTTTTTGATATTTTACTCAATTTTGAAGAGTGTTAAATTTCGATTTAAAAGTATAATGAATCTTGAATTTTAAATTTATGAATTTTCTAAATCGGTTTTTAGTACTCGTCAGGCCTAATCCAGTAATTAATCTTGACTTATTCCTTTTGGGATAAGTATGATTTTGGTCCCTAACGTAGAGGCCAAAAATTTATTTTGTCTCCGACCTTTTTTCGCTACAAAATGGTCCCCAAAATTTTAGTTTGTTTTAAAATCGTCCTTTTTACCAATTTTATTTTTTTATTACCAAATTACCCCTCATTAAAAAATTATAAAATAAAATAAATATAAAATAAATAAAAAAAAGAAAGAAAGGGATATAGAGAGAAACGGGGGGAGAGAAAGAAGGGGGTGGCTCTGCTCGACGGTGACAGTGGTGGATCTCAGTGGCGGCGGCGGCGTTTCTCGGCGGCAGAGGCACGGCGGTGGATGAGCACGAGTTTCCCCTCTCTCTCCTCTGCTCCCGAGCTCTCTCTCCTCTAACGGGGGGAGGGGGGAGGGAAGGGAAGAAGGGGGAAGGGAAGCTTCACCGCTGCACCGCCATACTGCCGCACCACCGCACCTTCTCGGCAACCTCAACCGGGAACGAGTCTTTCAGGCTCTTATCCACCCACCTCCTCAGCGCCCCCTCATCACCGTACCTGAACCTCAGCGGCTCCTTCCTAGAGAGAAGCTCCAACATGACCACTCCGAACGCATACACGTCGGACTTCTGCATCGCCACGCCAGTGGCCTAAAATTCCGGTGACATGTAGCCCCTCACCCCCTCGAATTGCATGCCAGAACCACCCGATTGTTTTAATTTTTCAGACCTCGCTGGGGAAGGAGATGCCAAGGGTTCCTCCTCGATTTCTCCCAATTTCGCGGCAGCGACATCGCTTTCCTCTTCCTAGATCTCACTGCAGAGCTGCGCGGCACCGAAATGGCAAACCCTAGCATTCAAATTAGGGAAGCCATTGCTCGCCTTCGCTGTCGCCCTCGTCTCGCACTGCCACCCGCGTTCTTGCCGCTGCTCCACGACCCTCACCGCCCGCCGCTTCTTCTTCTTCTTCTTCCATTCTGCTTTTGCTTTGATTATGTTGTTGATTTTTTATTATTGTTGTTTCTTGTTGTTTCTGTTACTGATTGATTATATTGTTTTATTATTATTGTTGTTGTTGTTCTGTTACTATTTCTACTCCTGCTTCTTTTGTTTCTACTTGATTCCATTGTTGTTTCATTGGTGATTCATTGTTGTTGTTGTCGTCCTGTTGCTGCTGCTTCTGTTTGATTAATAACTGTTGTTGCTTCTGGTTTTTTGGCTTGTGCTTCTAGTGCTGCATGATTTTGGAGAATAAGGAATAGGGGCATTTAGGTCCGAAGGACAGTTTTAAAACAAACTGAAATCTTGAAGACCATTTTGTAGCAAAAAAAGGTTGGGGACGAAATAAATTTTTGACCTCTACGTTAGGGACCAAAATCATACTTATCCCTTCCTTTTATTATTTAAACCAATAATAAAACCACACTAT
>NC_029785.2:20200505-20207090 GCF_000816755.2 Arachis ipaensis
AAGATTATACTTATATATAAATAGAATAATAAAGAAACAAAATTTTCTAACATGATGAGTATTCGATTTAAATCACTGTTTAATCTTAAAAGATTTTAGAAAAAAGTATTTAATATTTTTAGGTTAGCGTCAATCTCAATAATTTATTGGTGAGAAGGCTATTTTCTTATTCACAATGACACGATAGACTCAGTATCTATTAGTGTATGCAAACCACATCATTATAGCAAATCCCAAACCTGAGCTAATTGGATTTTTTTGGTAGAAATTAGAAGGCTTATTTAAGTTGAAATTATTTGGAGATCTCAAATTATTTATAGGAATTGGATACAGTGGTTTTACAGAGTGGAAACCTCTTTTCATGCCGATGACAATGGGCACCAATTTATGGCAAATTCAAGCTTGTATAGGATTGGAGTAAATACCCATAGTCGTCTCTGAAATTCACACAAATATTCAATTTAATCTTTAAGATTTCGATTTTTCTATTGTAGTCCTCCAAATAGAGCTCTGAACACTCAAAATGGTCCCTGGCCATATTTTTGGTGATGAATCATCACCAGAGCGCTGACGTGACCTCGGTTTACCACGTGGGAGGGGTCCAAAACATCGTCGTTTTGGTTTGATGCCTTTGATAGCCAAAAACGACGCCGTTTAGATGTTATTTAGTATGAAAAATAGTTTTTTCTCCAACACAAACACTTCACTTCACTCGTTTCTTCTTCTTCCACCTTCTGACTTCATCTTCATCTCCTCATCAATGGCATAGCCGTAGGGTTCTATTCGCTGGCTTGAAAAAGTTGAGAGAAGAAGTAATTCGACTAAAAGTTGTTTTCGTTCTTCCCCTCCTTCACGAGAAGCTCGAGGTTCTGACTTTATAATCGGACTCAAGGTAACCTTCATTTTTTTTACTTTGCATTTTCAATACAGTGTTGGTTGATGATATGCAAGTTGTTAGTGTAGTTGAGGTTCTGGAGTTTTGGTGTCCTTGTAGTGTCTAGGGTTTGAAGGTTGGCTGGGGTTTGTGGGGTTGCTCTATTTAACCCGAAAAAAACAGGGATGAAATAAGGAGATGTATGCAGGATTGAAAAAAAATGTGTTGCTGTGGTGATTTTCTTTTAATGCATTAGTAGGCTTTCAAATTCTACCTGTATTAAGTGAAAATTTAAATTTTTTTGTAGATGAAAGAGAAGTTGGACATCATGTTTTATCATGAGGGTGACTTCAAAAAAAATGTAGAACGGATTATGGTATATTCTCCAAACAACAAGGCCTATTTAGGTGATCTAGACACTAATACTCTAGATGTCTTCTACATACGAAACTACCATAAGGAATTTGGGTACAATGACATAAAACAGTGCTGGTGACATGTTTCTGGAAAAGGCTTGGATAATGGGTTGAGAAATGTAAACAGTGACAAAGAGATAAGAGAGATGGTGAATTGTGCTAGGACAAAAAAGGAATTGATTGATGTATATTTCGAGCATGGAGTGTCAGTGTCCGAGGTGATAGAGAGAGATAACACAGTTGTGTACTTGGATGACGATGGTGGAGAGGGGTGTAATGCAAGTACAGATGCTGATGTGAATCCCCCACTCAATGAGACTCACGCACTCATAGTTGCTCCTATCCCAAAGGTTGTAACCAATAGTTCTTGCAAATCCAGTCCCAAAAAAAACAAAACATCTCCACAGCAATTGCAACCATCACATTCCAAAATTAAGATGCCTACAAAAAACACTAATCCTCCCAAGACAACTAATCCTCCCAAGAATACCAACCCCCCAAAGACAATAAAGCCCAGTAGATTCATCCAGCCCACCATGTTTAAGTGCACGGACATCCAACTAACCATGTTGTGGACATAGAAAAAAGATTGTGCACCTGCCAATTTTGGATGCTAACGGGTAAGCTGCTTGTGTATAACAATTATCTTTATGCATAGTAGTTAAGACAAGTTGCTTGTGTATATCAGGGTTCATGTAACTGTTTGGCACCTGCAGGTATTCTGTGTGTGCACGCTTGCGATGCCCTCTCTCGTGTGAATAAGTAGCCAAAGGACTTCTGTCACAGATGGCTGACCATGGAATCATACAGGAAAATTTATAACCACCACATTAATCCAATTCCGGGACAACCACTATGGGAGCAAGCAGAGGACTGTAACAGGCCACATGCCCCTAAAATCAAGACAAAACCTAAAAAATTAAAGATGAAGAGGAGGATGGATGCGGATGAGAAGAGTGATTTTGGAACTAAGAAGCCTAAAGTTGATCCAAAACTGTTGGATAACACTGGAGACGGTGTACACTTGAAAAGACAGCTAGGGGCCTTTACATGCAGTTCTTGTGGTGAAAAGGGGCATACTAAGAGAGGCTACAAAAAGAAGAGGGATGATGATGCTGTCGCTGCTGCCAAGGCGGCTAAGAAGAAGAAAAAGGATGCAGGACATCCTGTGCCTGAGCAGCCTATTGAGCAGCCCCAGAACGATTGTGGCCAAGCAGATGTGCAAAGCAATCCCGTGGAGATCGAGATAACTCAGCCTATTGCTTCTGAGCAAGAGGATTCTCAAAATGTAACTAAAATTTTATATCTTCAGGCTTTTATTATTTTCGTCGATCAATTATACCTAATGCCAACTTTTTCTCATATAGGATCCTGGACTGAAAAGACCTTCGAAGCTGTCACCAAGAAGAAGATCCTCTCTGCCGCCAACCTCACCAACAGTGAACCCCTTGCAGGGTGCATCTTCAGCAACAGCTACAAAGTTTTCCAACTTGATGAAGTTCATCCCAACGCCAGGATTTAAGCCACCAAGAAAGAAGAACTGAAGACTTTAGATAAATCTACTTAGCAGTTTCTGTTTTGTGTAATTAGTCTTTTCCATCATACAATGACTATATGGTGAATTGTGATCCAAAGGCCTTTTTGAGATGCCTTGCTTTTGATGAAACTACAGATAGCAGCATTCATGTTCCTTGGCTGCCTTTTATCTTTGTCTTTTGTTATTTTTTGATAAACAATAGAATTTATCTTAATACACAATGCTTTGTGGTTTACCAATCACTTTTCTTGCCTTATTCGGCCTTTACTGATTACTGTTCATTTCATGCACAAACATAAATAACAATAGTTTCATAGTTAACAGCATTTTCATTCCATCAACAAGCAGTTTTTTAACATCTATTGCTAACAGGGAACCTTAAACCACCAACTCATTCATCATTTACAATACAGGATCACCAACAATACTATCAGTACAAACACAGCTAACACTAACAACTGGGTAATCACTTTTTGCATATGGACATCCTCCTCCAACCTCTGAAGCCTCCAATCAAAGTTCATCTTCACTTCATAATCATCACTACAAGATTCTGACTTATCAACCTGTTCCTCATTCACATAATCTGCCCACACAAAAAGTCCGCACCATCTCTTCCCACTTGTCTGTAACCAACAAACAATCAAAGTTCAAAGAGGAACAACAGAAGAACAGTGAGGGGAGGACAACCATAACAACACAAGCCAGACCATCTGAAAATCGGCCGGCAGCCACAGCCGCACCATTCTGGCGGGACTGATCTTCTGCTCTTCATTTGCGTTCTCGTCCGGTTCCAGCTAGATGGGGAACGGACAGAGCTTCCACCTGCAGTGCTACCACCACCCATCATCGACATCAGTAGCGGCCCCAAACGGAAGTGTATGAACAGGAAGAAGTGTATGAAAAAGAAGAAGAAGAGATGATGAAGAAGAAGAGATGAAGTGTATGAAAATTTGGAGATTTAGGGTTACATATAATAGGAAGGACCAACGTGGGTACAAATTGGAAATTAGCCAACTCAGCTAGCCGTTGGACCCTTCTAGCGTGGCAAACCGAGTCCACGTCAACACTCCGGTGATGACTCATCACCAAAAATATGGCCAGGGACCACTTTGAGTGCTCAAAGCTCTATCTGGAGGACTACAATGGAAAAATCGGGATCTTGAGAATTAGATTGAGTATTTGCGCGAATCTCAAAGACGACTATGGGTATTTACTCGAGAATTGATATATATAACTACTCAACCAGATTTCATATATACAGTGACTAATTTAAGTCAAATTCATAGATTAATTATCAACAAACTCTACACCATAGTTTAAAAGTATAGCAAAATTCTAATTTTTTTGTAGTGCGTTGACTAAGACCTTTGCCTTATCTCGAAGGAAAAGTATAGGTAGATAATGAAAATATTAAACAATGTGAACAATGGATATATCGGATGTTCAATTCACTAGGTGTGCGGATAGTTATTCTAATATTAAGATTTAGGTAAGTAATTTGGAGTGTAGTGTATTTTATTTGAATTGGGCCAATTTTAGGACCCGTTGTTCATATTGTTCAAGAAAGTCATTGGTTACCTAGCATAACCCGCTCGATAATGCTAAGAAAGCGGGATGTATAGAGACTAGGGAATTCATTAACAAGCTTGGAAACAAAGAAATGATCAAGGGGAAGTAGATTTAAAATAGAGGCTGAGTGCATGAGATACTCACTATTTGTTGTATTATGACAATAAATCTACAATCCAACTGACCTTTAATCTATCATCTTATGTATAATCGAAACATATCGAGATTGATTGCTATTTTGTTAGTGAAAAAACTGATGAAAACCTTGTCAAATTGCTTCATTTGACGAAAACATATCATATACAGACCTTCTAACAAAGCCGTTACATCTCGCATAGTTGAAAATAGGGGTGCACATGGGTCGGGTGAAACCGGGTTTGATGTGACCCAGACCGGCTCGAAATATACACTGGGTCTATTTATTAGACCCGAACCCGACCCTAGACCCGATGAAACCAATACACTTTCGGGTCACAATTATACCGGGTGAAAACCGGGCCATTAACATTACATTAC
The DNA here is from genome assembly GCF_000816755.2 of Arachis ipaensis. Taxonomy (NCBI): domain Eukaryota; kingdom Viridiplantae; phylum Streptophyta; class Magnoliopsida; order Fabales; family Fabaceae; genus Arachis; species Arachis ipaensis. The sequence goes on from NC_029785.2 coordinate 20,205,421, forward strand.
ATTGATACCTTCTTGTAAGCTAGCATGTAAAAATATCCAAATTTCCAAGACTCCAACCATTATTTAACATGGTAAAATTCACTTAGAAAAATATAACAAGAACCAACCCTTCTTCAAAATTAAAGCATAACCACAATTAATACTAAAGCATAACTACAATCAATACTAATATTGTCTAATAATACCAGATATTTAAATCAATACAAATAACACAATATTATGCATTAGTCTAAAGTCTTATGCATTCTAAACATAAAACATTGACTTATAGTCTTATAATGACTAATAACACGAAATATTAAGGTTTACAAAACTTAAATTCCACATTAGAATAGTCATGATACATCACTAATAACACAAAATATTAATTGTGTATGATGACTGGACCACCGGACCGACTTCAGGTGACTCGAGTTATGGCTCGAACCCGATCCGAAATAATGACCGGATCTATTTTTGAGACCCTTACCTGGCCCTAAATCCAATGAAATCACACCAAATTAGCTCCTAAAATGTTTGGAACCGGACCAGACCTTCGAGCTGGATCGGGTCATATGCACCGCCTAGTTGAAAACTCTACTTGAGTTTTAGACTTATACCTCCGAACTAGAGAGAGATTTCTAAGGCAAGTCTTATGTATATTTGATAAGAAAATTTCCCGTGACTAGCAATTTTAATTAAATTTAATCATTATTCAGCTAGCAAGTATCATTTTTTTCCAAATATCTCACCCACCTATGATGAAATTTTATTTCTATTGTTCATTCCTTCTCAAATACTGATTGTTTGATGGTTCAAAATCTGAAAATGCTAACCGCTAGCACTGCCGTATTAGATATTTTATATTAGCTTTCCAAAGTAGTTAGATTCTATTAGTTAGTTATTAACAGTTTGCATGTTAGTTGTCAGTTGGAGTTAGTTACTTGATATGGCTTACGTATAAATAGCTTTCATTTAATGCAATTGTACCTTATTTTATTTTCATTTCTACAACTCTTGTGATAATTATATATGAATTTCTCACCCATTACCACTTTATTATTACTTATTTAGCCTCCTTTAGAATACCTACAAGTAAATCCAAATTTTTAGTGAAATTCTAATAGTGAAATTTTTTAAGTTATTTTGAGACTGAGCATCATTTTAAGTCAAATTAGTGTACATCGCTTATGTATTATTCTTTAAACTTTTATCTCTTGCATTTATAATTATTTTATCAGTTGGTAGTTTACTTATAATTTAACCGAACTTTTATCTGAAATAATCCAAGTTTTTTAGAAACTATTCTAAAGGACCTTTTAAATAAATTTAAAACAAACTTGTAATCCGAATAAACTAATATATATTTCTGCTAAAACCAAGTTTCAAATTCAAAAAGCTTTTTAAATTTATTTTCAAATAAAAAATTCTAGAGCACAATTTAGTCCCATTCTGGTGCTCCTTTTCACAACTTGACAAAATAAAAAATCTTAGTTAAAAACATCTTATAAAATATAATATTATCATCAATTATCTAATTTTTTTATCTTGAACATATCGAAAAATATCATATAATTGATAGGAGTACTGAATTTTATCATGCGAATTTTCTTTAACCAAGATTATGTATTTCGTAAATATTGCATTGTATAATTTTTTTATTTTTTATGACTAATACTCTTATCATAAGG
>NC_029785.2:20207181-20212151 GCF_000816755.2 Arachis ipaensis
ATTAACGGGGATGCTACACATCCATGTAACCATGTAACCAAGTTGCTCAACACCAAAAAAACCCAATACCATTAAATGAAACGTGAAATGCACGCGCCCAATACACACGAAATCGCCCAACACTTCTTCTCCCCCACGCTTCTTCTTCTTCTCCCGCGCTTCTTCTTCTTCTTCTTCTTCTTCTTCTTCTTCTTTTCACGCTCGTTTACGCACGGAGCGTCTTCTTCTTCTTCGCCTTCTTCTTCGCGTTCCTCTTTCTGCTTCTTCTCCTCCTTTTTCGCGTTCCTTCTTCTTCACGTGTTTTCTCCTTATCGTCATTCTTTTGTTGTTGTTGCTGTTGTATTTTTTTGTCTTTTCCTCCTTCTCTCTCTGGTGAAGAATCAGTAGAAGGTGAGGAAGAAAAGTTTTGAATAGTGCAGAATGAACCGAACACAGTACTCATGGTGAACCGAAAATAATACAATTGTATAGTACTGAGTGAACGAAACATAATCCATTATATAAAATCAAATTCAAACAACTTTCTGCAGAATGAACCGAACACAGTACTCATGGTGAACTAAACACAGTACTCATGGTGAACCGAATATAGTACTCATGGTGAACCGAAAACAATACAATTGTATAGTACTGAGTGAACAAAACATAATCCATTAAATAAAATCAAATTCAAATAACTCTGCCAACAATTTACATATTATCAATTCAATTCAATTCAATTCAGTACACCTCCTTCCATTTAATTCAATTCAAATTAGCAATTGCATTCCATTCAATTCGATTCAAAATTGAATAATCCAAACTTTGTCAGTTTGATTCGTTTCAGAAGAGTAATCTAAATTGCTCTCCTGTTTACCAAAAAATTATGAACCCCTAAACACTGAACCATAAACACTAAAACCAAAACCCTAAACACTGAACCCTGAACCCATACCCTAAAACTTAAACCCTAAATCCTACACCCTAAAACCTAAACCCTAAACCCTGAACTTGAACCCTGAACTCTAAACTCTGAACCCTGAATGCTAAACCTTAAACCCTGAACCCGAACCCTAAACACTGAACTCTGAATCCTAAACCCTAAACCCTAAACCCTTAACCCAACCGTAAACCCTAAACCCCTAAAACCCTAAACCTTGAACCCTAAACCCTAGACCCCTAAACCCTAAACCATCAACCATGAACACGGTGAACCGAAATTAATACACGGGATGAACCGAAAGTTTGAAACACACTGAACCCCTGTACACTGAACCCTGAACCCATAAACCCTAAATTCTAAAACCCTAAACCTTGAAATTCTATCGTCATTCTTTTGTTGTTGTTGCTGCTGTATTTTTTTGTCTTTTCCTCCTTCTCTCTCTGGTGAAGAAGCAGTAGAAGGTGAGGAAGATGAGTTTTGAATAGTACAAAATGAATCGAACATAGTACTCATAGTGAACCGAAATCTTAGTTATGGTGAACCGAAATCTTAATTACGGTGAAATAATTATACAGTGCTTAGGGAAGAAAACAGAACATATTGGTCTAATTTTTGTTAGACTCCTTTCTGCAGACCGAACCGAAAACATGAAAGTGATGAACCACCTCTTTAGTACTTACCGAACCGAAATGTTACTCACATTTACTTAGAGTTACTCACAATTACTGACACTCACAATTACTCACAGTTACATATTATCAATTCAATTGAATTCAATTCAGATGTAAATACCTCAGTCCATTCAATTCACTTCAAAAGTGCAAATCGAAGAAAAAAACGAAGAAGAAGATGAACGACTTGCGTTGAATCAATCTAGATCCATAATGCAGAGAAGAAAAACGCGAAAGAGGAGAACAACAAATTTAATTAGGTTGAAGGAGGAGGAGGAGGAGAAGAAGAAGAAGAAGAAGAAGAAGAAGAAGAAGAAGAAGAAGAAGAAGAAGAAGAAGAAGAAGAAGAAGAAGAAGAAGAAGAAGAAGAAGAAGAAGAAGAAGAAGAAGAAGAAGAAGACTTGTGTTGAATTTAGTAGATTTTATCAACTTATCTCACATTTATTCAATGAAATAGCATGATTTTGTGAATTTCTCCTAATTTGTGCTTAAGAGTAAAAACATGCTTTTTAGACCCTTAATTTGTTAGATTTAATTCACTTTGATTCCATTCGATGCCTTAATATATTTGTTAAGTGTTTTCAGGCTTAGGAGGCAAGGATTGGATCAAAGAAGTGAAGAAAAAGCATGTAAACTGGAGAATTCATGAAGAAATGAAGTTTTGAAAATCTGCCATGCGAGGCATACGTGTGACCCACATGTACGCGTGGCCAGAAACTCGCAATACGACGCGTACGCGTGACAAGCAGTACGTGACCTCATTAATGAAACACGCTAGGGGCGATTTCTGGGGCTACAAAAGCCCAATCCAACTCATTTCTGAAGCTATTTGATGTAGAATTCAAGAGGAAATAAGGGGGGAGCAATTAGCGTAGAGTAGGAATCATGCCTTAGGTTAGTTCTAGAGAGAGATGCTCCCTCTTCTCTCTAGAAATTAGGGTTCTTAGTTTAATTTCATCTTAGATTTAGGGTTTAATTCTTGTTTTCACTTAGTTTTCATTACAATTTCTTGTTCTTACATCTTTGTTCTCTTAGTTCTTCTTGTTGATTTCTCTTTTGAGCTACTTTTTAGTTTTATGAACTCTTGTTAATTTTAATTTCAATTAATGCAAATTTGATGTTTTATGTTCTTTTCTTGCTTGCTTGAGTTATTATTGTTATTTTCTTGCATTTGGTAGTTTAGATTTTATATTTCTTGTAATTTAATATGCTTTTCTTTTTATGCACACCAAGTGTTTGATAAAATGCTTGGCTTAGGTTTAGAGTAGATTTTGTGTATTCTTGGCTTGGAAAGAGAAATTAGGTGCTCTTGAGTCATTAATACCCAACTTATGTTGGTGATCTAGAGTTTTTAGTTAATATTATTTTCATTGACGCTAATCTCTTGCTAATTCAATTAGTAAGTTTATTAGGACTTATGGATTGAGATTAACTAGTCTTATTTGATTTTCCCCCAATGTTGGATATAACGAAATAGGATTATCTCTTGGTAATTATTGTGTTATGATTAATGACTAGGATAGAAAACCTATATTCTCAATCCTTGCCATGAATTCCTCTTTTTAGTATTTGCTATCTTTAATTGTTTTCTTTACTTTATTGTCATTTAAATTCTTGCCTTTTTAATTTCTTGTCTTATCATTAACCCAACCCCGTAAAACTCATAACCAATAATTGAGCACCCGATTGTAATTCCTAGGGAGAACGACTCGGGAGCAATACTCTCAGTTATTTTTATTGGGTTGAACTTGTGACAACCAAAATTAAACTTTGATTGAAAGTTGTTTGTCGATTTGGGACTATACTTGCAACGTATGATTTCTTTTATTGACAAGATTCTTTAAGCTCTACCTCTTGCCAAGCTTCCTCAAGTTCAAATGCTTCCTCACCAACTTCTTCTAGCTCTTCCCCATCACTCAAATCATATCTTGGGGGTTGAGTGAAATCTACCTCAACATCAAATTCAAATTCAATGGGGGATGATTCATCAAGCTCAAAAGGATTGCATGTTGATGCGGAATCATCATAAATAGGTGGATTGGTTGCTTGCCCCATTTCTTCCAATTCTTCATTCACAATATGCCTTGGAGGTTGTGCAGTAGCCTCCTCAACATCATTTTCAAACTCCATGGAAGAAGGCTCTACAACCTTAGATTCCTCTTTGCATTCAACATCTCCTAAATTTTCAACCACTTTTTCCGGTTCAATCATCTTAACTTCCTCCTCTTATTACAATTCTTGCTTCCTCTCATTCTCTTCTCCTTGAAGCTTCAAGTTCTCTTTCTTATTGTGCTCCTCAATTAATCTTCCACATTCAACAATGGGAGTGTCTTGGCTGGATACTTGAGCACAATGATACCATGTGGTTCATCGCTTCGGTCAAGCTAGCCACGAATTTCCCTAGCATCGTTCGCTCTTCTACTTACTTTTGACAAATAGCTAGAAGTTCTTGTTGTTCTTGCATTAGGGGTTAGAAAAATTCGTCCAATGAAGGTGGTGGTGGAAGAGAGAGTTCATTGTTTGGAGGAAAGATGTCATAGTTGGAAGGCGGTTCATATTGGTGAGAGTCTTGAGGTGGTGTATGTGGAAGTGATGGTTCTTGGGAGTATTGGTGTTGGAATGGTGGTGGCTCTAGGTATGGTTCATATGGCTCATATGGTGGTTGGTATGGTGGGTATGGATTAGGATCATATGGAGGTGAATGGTAGTATGAGGCTTGTGAGTATGGTTGACAACAATATTGAGGGTTCGGTTCATAATTGTGTACATTATGGGGTAGATTATTACCATAAGAAACTGGAGGAGGTTGTTACCATGAAAGTTGAATGTAAGCATGTGGCTCCTCCCTAACTTAGATTCCATTCCCATAATGTGATCTCTCATTAAAGCTTTCATTCCCTACAACATAATTGTAACCAAACTCATAGCCAAAGTGTAACACCCTAACAACCAAAGCTCACGCTTCCGGCTGCGCGACTCTGATAGCTCGGACATTACGACGACACTTATACTATTTAATACTAAAATATGAGCCTGTTTAAAATTTTAAACCGTAATGCCGCTCCCAAAAATACTTTCATTCGGTAACGTACATCCATAAATGCCATACAACTTACAACAACTCATAAATAGTACATCCATATATATACATAAATATATATAAATAGTATCACAAGCATTATCCAATACAATTCATATCCCTCTTACAGAATATATCAGGATAAAGGCGAGGGTACAATAAACCATAACTAAAACAATACAGAGTATCTCAACAACAACTAAATAAACTCTTCGTAACTTCTACGCCCATATCCTGAAAGGGAAAAAATGTAGGGGGGGTGAGAACATCATCCTCGAAAGGGTTCTCAGTAGAGGGT
>NC_029785.2:20212183-20225665 GCF_000816755.2 Arachis ipaensis
AGCCAACCCGACAAGTCCTGGTAGCTAACCATTGGACTGTCCCTCTGTCGCGCATCCCCAACTCGAGTTATACTCATCATAAACTTGATTATAATCATGATCCATATCCATCACCCTCACTGGTGAATATTTACGGCGGCGAGCTCATCCGGGACTTTCACAGTACCCGGCCACACTTACGACTTAGGGTCAAAAGAGCTTCGAGTCTCAACCTGGAGCACGTGGTGGCTAACCACTGCTTCCTCCCAGGGAAACTCTCATCTCCGATAGTGGAAGTGCAACATTCACATTTATCAATGATTCAGCATATACATGCATTCAGTCTCATCCATGGATCAACATCCATCTCAGCCATCCGGCTCACGGTTCAGTCCAGAATCAGCCAATAATCATATCATACACAGCCATTCCGGCTCATGGTTCAATCCAGAACCAACCAATATTTACAATCATACACAGCCATTCCGACCCATAATAAAACAGCACTTCCACCATTCAAAATCATCAAATTCATAAAATCGGCATTTAAGCCATAAATCACTTCTTCTCAAATCATTTCACTTTGAAATCAAGTTTCAACTCTTTTCAGCCTTGGCTTTAAAGATCTCATTTCTCAAATTATCTCAGGCTCATAAGCCACTTTTACTCAAGGAAAATTCCCTTTTTAAAACAAGCCACTCTCGGCTTCCTCTTTCCAAAACTTCCAAAACCATGGAAAGTTAAAGATTCCTTTTGAAACATTCAAAATCACCCATCCAACAATGGGGTTTTTGTAACAAAAGTTTCTCGGCAAAGTCCCATGTCCTTAGGGGAGAATAACATAACTCATTTCGCCAAATTCATTTAAAATCATTAAAACCCTGGCTTTTCGATTTGAGTAATAAAATAGGATCTAAGCCAAACCAAGCCACGTAATCATTTACTTCTTTCAAAGCCGTTTCCTTTACTTAGGCAAAACCAACTTCAACCCCCATGATAAATTCTAAAGCGTTTCAACTGTTCAAAATTGCCTTAGTCTTGCAAGAATTCAGAATTCAAAGAGTACTTAAAACCTTTCTCAAAACATTTCAAAATGAAACTTGTCAATAGACATTCAGGTTCTTTCAAAGTCATTGAAACTCCTCTAATTGAAACCCTCAAGTCAAATTCAAAGGCATTGCCCTTGTCACATTTAAAACAGCTTTAAAACATAAGTTTCATTCTAGATAACTTTCTCCTGAAAGAGATACAATGCCTTTCTTAAGAAGCAAGACTAAATCACAATTTCCTCTTTAATAATTCGTTTCAAAAGCATGAACCATCCTTTTCTTGATAATTCAAATAAAATAGTAGAAGTCTTTAACTCATCATTTTTTCAGACAACATTCAATAAATACTCAGATTTTATAGAAATTTTGGCAACACCTCCCCTAAAACTTGGACTTTGCCACCCGGTTCGGGTCCCAACTAAACCGTTTCACAATCCTTTTTAACAGCCCAAATTTCAAAATCAGTCCAGGGCAAGCCAAATCCAACAGTCATCTCAATTCCATATTTCATGGAAGCCGTTTCAAAAATCAAATAGTTATCAGCCGAATAAACTCATTTCTAAAGCTTTAAAGAAACGGTTCAGTAACAATCATTTATCAAAAACCAGATCATTTAAAGCCAGCCAGGCTGAATTCAAGAGTGTATTCTATTTTACACATTCTCAAGAAAATCCATTCAACTCAAATCAAATTTCTAACGGATTAAACTTGATCTCAAAGCTTTTAAAAGAATCAATTTCAAAAGCATTTCGTTTCACAAAGCCACACAACAGTCGAGTCAAACAAATACCCATAATCATACAAAACAACCAAACAATACATAGGACTGATACAATCACCAAATACACATCCTTACATCAGTACCCATATGTAATAATTTCAATATACAAAATATAGTTTTCAGAAAGCGCCCCTACCTCAAAACGCAGATCCATAACCCAAACGCCTCATCAAGTCCTTTCCACCTCAACCCGAACTGACGTCAACCAAAATCTCAGCTCCCAGTCACGTTCGCAATAACCATAGCAACACTAATCGCAACATACAATAATCAGGACTCGACCCCACGTTATCAAAACTCATATTCCTTAACCGAACACAACAGAATACTAACGCGAGGTTTTTCGAAACATAAATACTTACTGAACTAGCGAAACGAAGCAGCTGCGATTTCGAACAGGCCCGGCAACAGCTCCGGCGGCGGCCAGAAGCTCCGGTAGATCAACTATAAAGACTGCGCAGCGTTAAAACCTTCTCGAAATGCAAAAGGAAGAAACCTCAAATAAAACTCTTACCGGCATACTTTTCCGGCGACAGCAGCAAGGTCTCAAGTAGCAGAAGCTCAGCCCAGAGCTCCGGCGGTGATCCCGGAAGTCACAAGACCATCCCCGACGATCAGAATCACAGAGATGCGGCTCACTTCTCTGGCAGCGACACCTGCGGCGGTCGAAACCCCTTTCTGCCGCGGCAGCTTGGCTCACCATCATCAGCAGCGGCGAACTCCGGTGGGGCAAGGGCGACCCTAGCGACAGCGACCACCACGGTGACAGCAGGGATGGCAGCAGCGTTGCTTTTCTCTCTGGCTGTCGCGTTCGCTCTCCCCTAGACCCGATCGGCGACTGAACACCTTCAACGGCAAAGGAGCAAGTGACAGCGGCGGCTGGGCGGCGATGGATCTGAAGCAGGGAGTCTCGGCCGCGTGAACAGTACCTTCCCTCCGCCGATCTCCCTCACAGTCGCGCATTTCATGGCGGTGGCAGATGCTTCATCCATGACGACGCTGCAGCGCGGTGACAGATCGGCAGCAAGGTGCGGCTCTACGGGACAGCGACGCATGCGAAAACGGTGGCGGTGAGGCAGCAGACACAACCGGCTGGATGACGGCGCAGCATGGTGGCAAACTGAACGGCGGCGCCAAGCCCTTTCCCTCTCCTTCCCTTCTTCTGGCTCGATCCCCCTTTCCTGATTCTGTTTCCTTCCTCCATGGAACAAGAAAAGGAAATCATGGGTACTGCTATGGGCTTCAATTTCGGTGAACTTGCTGAAGGTGAAAGGGAAGACAGGGTAGGGTTAAGGGGAAAAACTGTGTTGAGGGAGGTGAGGCTGCTGCCTGATTCCTTTTTCCCCTACTGCTGCTGCGCGTGAATGGAGATAATGGGAGAAGAGGTGCATTGCTGATGGGAAAACCGAGTAACCGGGTTAGGGTTTTAGGGTTTCATTTTGAAAATTAGGGTTAAGGGCATTATGGTAATTTCACATAAAATTGGGAATAATATAGTAATTGAAACCTAAATTAAATCCAACACTAATTGTATATAGAAAATATAATTTGCTCATCAATTTTATAAATTATTTTCAATAAAATGCTCAAGTCAAATAATTAGAAATAATATACTTAATTTCTTCATTTTCCAAAATAGCAGTATTAATATTTAAAATATTACTTATCCAATCCAAATCATATAGAAATCCTTATCATTTCACAACTACCAACTTTATAATTTGAATATAGAAAATATTCCAATAATTGTAAAATTGGATAATAATCTCAATTTATTTCAAATTCAATAAATCAAAACTTGCTTTAATTTTCTTTAATAGAGAAATTTTCGAAATTAAAGCTACAGAAACACTGAATTTGAAATTAGCTAATGATGGCCCTTTTTCAAAGGTTTTGGGTCTTACATTCTACCCACCTTATAAAAATTTTTGCCCTCGAAAATTGATGCAAAACGAAAGAAATTTCATAATAGTTTACCCTTGAACACATTTAAGGAAGAAGCAAAAATATCTCATTATATAAACATATATACGATTTTCAAATACTTTGATTGTCATATGCATAAGGGTGCAAAGATAGGAGTGTGATTGCAAGGCAAACGTTACAAGGTAGGCTCAAAGCAAAAGATAACATGGGTCAATCATGTGATAGTAGGGCAAAGCATCAAAGGCTATAAAACAGGATGGGGCTAAAATGATGTGCTTAACATCCGCACACTAATCTCATATTAACCTCAAAGTTTCAACTTTCCAACTCCATCAAGCACTTTACAATCCCTATAACCGATCATAAGCCTAACGACCACAAACCTGTTCGCAAGGAACAAAACACCCACAACTCTTAACGTTGCACACCTACCGCCTTAACTTTCGTATGCACACATCACGTCTTAAAGAACTAACGTATCGCGTTACTACATATACAGATCGCACGTGATATCAAAATAATTCTCGAGTTTACTCAGAAGAATACGAGATCTTAGAAAGGAGAGACAAATGTCAAAGACAATACTCATAGATTTGAAAGAATATCCAATTCCAGATAAACAAGGATGTTCAAGCAATGAAGTTTGCTAGACACAATTCAATTGACAACTTCAAAGATAACCCTTAGATTAAAGAAGTTCAATAGGATCAATAAGAAGAAAACCAGCGCATCAGTTTGAAACAAACTCAAGCTGAGTCGAGGAAGCATAAGGTTTACAGAAGAGAATATTTCAAACCCAAGACAAAGCTCACAGAACTCGAGCATGATTAAAAATACTTTCGAATACATTTTTCATGAAAGAGTCAAAAACTTGCAAAAAAACCACTTTGCAGTCTAGAAGAAAAGTTGAGCAACAAACATTCTTCAAGAGAGTAGCAAAAGCATAAACGTAGCTTTACTTCAATACAATTTCATGTTGAAGTAGATCATGTAGAGTTTTAAAAACAAAATGCACACAAGTTTGGCTAAGAGCTAAAATATTTCCTCAAATATTTTAGAAAGATAGTTAGGTGCATAACTTAACCAAAAATAATTCATAAAACTCGGAAGAAATCAAATGCTTGTTCAAAAATTTCCAAAGTCCATATTCAAACAAGCGTGTATAAAATTCATAGCAAGGACGAAAGAGAAAATTAAGCTCTTTTTAGAAAAGAAATTTCGAGGTAAAAAATTGCTTACAATTTGGTAAAGGAAATAAGTTGTGCTTACAAACGAATCAGTTTCCACTAAACAAGGAAGTTCTCCAAAACCTCATTTAAAATAGCGCATGCCGATTTTTAAATTAACTTCATCAAAATTGAACAATGGTTTCAATCTCAATCAAGCATCAGAAAGTAAATTCCGTTTAATATTTTTTCAAAGAGAATTCAAAACTTCTTTAAAAGGTTCAAAACAAGACTCCAAAAGTGTTCTTGAAATCACTATCTCAGAAGAACATTCAAGAAGTTTAAGATGTACTAAAAAGGAGTCAAGCCATACAAGAAAGGATCTTAAATCAAGATAGTTCAAACAAGATCCACTAGGCTTGAGTCATCAACAAGCTTTCAATTGATCCAAAGAATACAAAAGTCATAGGAAAAGACAACCCAATCATTAGTAATTTCTCAAGGATAAACCTTTGACTAAAAACTATTGTAGAGATAATGAGAGAATAAACGATGCACTAATTTGAAACGAATCAAACTGACTCATATAAGAATGAGATTCACCAGAGAAGAAAAACCAAGATCAATGATAATGTTCACAAAATGTAAAAGATTAGTTAAAAACAAAGTCAAGTATGACATTCACAGAGATGGAAGGTTTATTAGAGAATTTAGTTCGTTCATAGGAAGAAAGCTATGAGTCCAATACTTTCAAAAGAACAACAATGGCATAAACCATATAGCATGCTAAATCAAACTCAATTCAAAATAAGTTAAGTAAAGCTTATCAAACGAAACTCAACCAGGATAAAAGTGAAAAATCCTTTCTTTCTAGAATTTTGAAAAATAGCCGAATACATAATCACATAAAGATGTACATTGGAACTATAGTAAAATCGCTAGAAAGTCAAATTGTATTTTAAGAAAGGGCAGTTCCATAACACAGTAAAAGCACAGACGAGGAATTAGAAATAAATAGTTGTTAAATTGTATAAGAAATCTTCAAAATTGCCCATATAGATAAGTATATATCTTTTTAACAGCAATTTTCATAAAAATCTCAAAATTGGCTGTAATCACTGTCAAATAAGGGAAAAATTGAATCAACAATTTCTCTAATAATGGACGCGGAATCAGGAGTTAAAATGCACAGCGCAATAGGACAAGCTCAGAGCTATATCAAAGAATACATGAATCAAGAAAAACTCAAACAGAGGAAGATAGATGCAACAAGGATTTCAAACAAGCATATGCACTTAAGATCAAACAGGAAGGCATATGAATGGAGGAATAGAGTTGAAAAATCAAGCTGCTTTTCAAGAGGATTAGCAAACAAGAACTTCAAGTTAGGGTATAAAAGAACAGGTCGACTCAAACGAAATTCAAGACACACAACTGAATAGCCTCGAGAAATAGTTTCCAACTTTTTCCAAAACCCGCGATTCGCTTTACTCAAAACTCGTATATCATCTATGATAACCCATCAGTGCTTTCATATACATAATTCACTAGTATTAAGCCGGCCAAACTTAATACCAAGAATTATGCAATGCAAGACTAACAGCATTAATCAATAGACCGTCATGTGCATAAAGCTCTAATTCTCGTCACTCGACAAGACCTAGTACATGACAAACGCTCAGAGTATGCAACTGAAGCATAGCTGGTCCATTCCTCAGGCTCTACAGGAAAGACCGCTCTGATACCATAATGTAACACCCTAACTACCAAAGCTCACACTTCCGGCTGCGCGACTCTGATAGCTCGGACATTACAACGACACTTATACTATTTAATACTAAAATATGAGCCTGTTTACAATTTTAAACCGTAATGCCGCTCCCAAAAATACTTTCGTTCGGTAACGTACATCCATAAATGCCATACAATTTACAACAACTCATAAAGAGTACATCCATATATATACATAAATATATATAAATAGTATCACAAGCATTATCCAATACAATTCTTATCCCTCTTACAGAATATATCAGGATAAAGGCGAGGGTACAATAAACCATAACTAAAACAATACAGAGTATCTCAACAACAACTAAATAAACTCTTCGTAACTTCTGTGCCCATATCCTGAAAGGGGAAAAATGTAGGGGGGTGAGAACATCATCCTCGAAAGGGTTCTCAGTAGAGGGTTTTTGGGAATTACTGTAATAGGATACGTGAAGATAAACCGTACTAGTGATTAATAACCGTCTTATGCCTCCATTTAAAAAACAACGGTTTACAATAAAAGTAAAGTCTGAAAATCTTTTCTGAAAGAAGAACCGTTCAATTCTCAAAAACTCAAAAGCCTTTCAAAATGGTTTATCTATGCGGAACCAAAATAGCCTTTCATATTTTATTCCAAACCAGAAACACAAAACCGAAATCAACCATCGATTCATCTCATTCCAACCACGGCCCTAGGCCCAAACAATCCAACAATAACCAATCACCACAATCCAACAGAGTCCCAATAGCAAACACAAATAGGAAGATGCAAACACAAACAAACAGTTATTACAAGTAGAACAGTTAGCAATTAATCACATAGGCAAACCAAGTATAATATGCACACCCAAATCCATCTCAGCCATCCGGCTCACGGTTCAGTCCAGAATCAGCCAATATTCATATCATACACAGCCATTCCGGCTCATGGTTTAATCCAGAACCAACCAATATTTACAATCATACACAGCCATTCCGGCCCATAATAAAATAGCACTTCCACCATACAAAATCATCAAATTCATAAAATCGGCATTTAAGCCATAAATCACTTCTTCTCAAATCATTTCACTTTGAAATCAAGTTTCAACTCTTTTCAGCCTTGGCTTTAAAGATCTCATTTCTCAAATTATCTCAGGCTCATAAGCCACTTTTACTCAAGGAAAATTCCCTTTTTAAAACAAGCCACTCTCAGCTTCCTCTTTCCAAAACTTCCAAAACCATGGAAAGTTAAAGATTCCTTTTGAAACATTCAAAATCACCCATCCAACAATGGGGTTTTTGTAACAAAAGTTTCTCGGCAAAGTCCTAAGTCCTTAGGGGAGAATAACATAACTCATTTCGCCAAATTCATTTAAAATCATTAAAACCATGGCTTTTCGATTTGAGTAATAAAATAGGATCTAAGTCAAACCGAGCCACATAATCATTTACTTCTTTCAAAGCCGTTTCCTTTACTTAGGCAAAACCAACTTCAACCCCCATGATAAATTCTAAAGCGTTTCAACTGTTCAAAATTGCCTTAGTCTTGCAAGAATTCAGAATTCAAAGAGTACTTAAAACCTTTCTCAAAATATTTCAAAATGAAACTTGTCAATAGACATTCAGGTTCTTTCAAAGTCATTGAAACTCCTCTAATTGAAACCCTCAAGTCAAATTCAAAGGCATTGCCCTTGTCACATTTAAAACAGCTTTAAAACATAAGTTTCATTCTAAATAACTTTCTCCTGAAAGAGATACAATGCCTTTCTTAAGAAGCAAGACTAAATCACAATTTCCTCTTTAATAATTCGTTTCAAAAGCATGAACCATCCTTTTCTTGATAATTCAAATAAAATAGTAGAAGTTTTTAACTCATCATTTTTTTCAGACAACATTCAATAAAGACTCGGATTTTATAGAAATTTCGGCAACACCTCCCCTAAAACTTGGACTTTGCCACCCGGTTCGAGTCCCAACTAAACCGTTTCACAATCCTTTTCAACAGCCCAAATTTCAAAATCAGTCCAAGGCAAGCCAAATCCAACAGTCATCTCAATTCCATATTTCAAGGAAGCTGTTTCAAAATTCAAATCGTTATCAGCCGAATAAACTCATTTCTAAAGCTTTAAAGAAACGGTTCAGTAACAATCATTTATCAAAAATCAGATCATTTAAAGCCAGCCAGGCTGAATTCAAGAGTGTATTCTATTTTACACATTCTCAAGAAAATCCATTCAACTCAAATCAAATTTTTAACGGATTAAACTCGATCTCAAAGCTTTTAAAAGAATCAATTTCAAAAGCATTTCGTTTCACAAAGCCACACAACAGTCGAGTCAAACAAACACACATAATCATACAAAACAACCAAACAATACATAGGACAAATACAATCACCAAATACACATCCTCACATCAGTACCCATATGTAATAATTCCAATATATAAAATATAGTTTTCGGAAAGCGCCCTTACCTCAAAACGCAAATTCATAATCCAAACGCCTCATCAAGTCCTTTCCGCCTCAACCCGAACTGACGGCAACCAAAACCTCAGCTCCCAGTCACATTCGCAATAACCATAGCAACACTAATCGCAACATACAATAATCAGGACTCGACCCCACGTTATCAAAACTCATATTCATTAACCGAACACAACAGAATACTAACGCGAGGTTTTCCGAAATATAAATACTTACTGAACTAGCGAAACGAAGCAGCTGCGATTTCAAACAGGCCCGACAACAGCTCCGGCGGCGGCCAGAAGCTCCAGTAGATCAACTATAAAAACTGCACAGCGTTAAAACCTTCTCAAAATGCAAAAGGCAGAAACCTCAAATAAAACTCTTACCGGCAAACTTTTTTGGCGACGGCATCAAGGTCTCAAGTAGCAGAAGCTCAGCCCAGAGCTCCGGCGGTGATCCCGGAAGTCACAGGACCATCCCCGGCGATCAGAATCACAGAGATACGGCTCCCTTCTCCGGCAGCGACTCCTGCGGCGGTCGAAACCCCTTTCTGCCGCGGCAGCTTGGCTCACCATCATCAGCAGCGGCGAACTCCGGTGGGGGCAAGGGCGACCCTAGCGACGGCAACCACCATGGTGACAGCAGCGATGGCAGCAGCGTTGCTTTTCTCTCTGGCTGTCGCGTTCGCTCTCCCCTAGACCCGATCGGCGACTGAACACCTTCAACGGCAAAGGAGCAAGTGACAGCGGCGGCTGGGCGGCGATGGATCTGAAACAGGGAGTCTCGGCCGCGTGAACAGTACCTTCCCTCCACCGATCTCCCTCACAGTCGCGCATTTCATGGCGGTGGCAGATGCTTCATCCATGACGACGCTGCAGCACGGTGATAGATCGGCAGCAAGGTGCGGCTCTACGGGACAGCGACTCATGCGAAAATGGCGGCAGTGAGGCAGCAGACACAACCGGCTGGATGACGGCGCAGCATGGTGGCAAACTGAACGGCGGTGCCAAGCCCTTTCCCTCTCCTTCCCTTCTTCTGGCTCGATCCCCCTTTCCTGATTCTGTTTCCTTCCTCCATGGAACAAGAAAAGGAAATCATGGGTACTGCTATGGGCTTCAATTTCAGTGAACTTGCTGAAGGTGAAAGGGAAGACAGGGTAGGGTTAAGGGGAAAAACTGTGTTGAGGGAGGTGAGTCTGCTGCCTGATTCCTTTTTCCCCTACTGCTGCTGCGCGTGAATGGAGATAAGGGGAGAAGAGGTGCGTTGCTGATGGGGAAACCGGGTAACTGGGTTAGGGTTTTAGGGTTTCATTTTGAAAATTAGGGTTAAGGGCATTATGGTAATTTTACATAAAATTGAGAATAATATAGTAATTGAAACCCAAATTAAATCCAACACTAATTTATATAGAAAATACAATTTGCTCATCAATTTTACAAATTATTTTCAATAAAATGCTCAAGTCAAATAATTAGAAATAATATACTTAATTTCTTCATTTTCTAAAATAGCAGTATTAATATTTAAAATATTACTTATCCAATCCAAATCATATAGAAATCCTTATCATTTCACAACTACCAACTTTATAATTTGAATATAGAAAATATTCCAATAATTGTAAAATTGGATAATAATCTCAATTTATTTTAAATTCAATAAATCAAAACTTGCTTTAATTTTCTTTAATAGAGAAATTTCCAAAATTAAAGCTACAGAAACACTGAATTTGAAATTAGCTAATGATTGCCCTTTTTCAAAGGTTTTGGGTCTTACACAAAGGGATGAGAATTCATGGTAGCAAGAGAAAATAAAAACAAATACTAACAACAAATATTGAAAACAAACTCTTACAACTAGCAAAAACTAACAAACAACCAAAAAGTGAACTATTCACAATATTCACATATGAACAATAAGCACACATTGCAATTCCCCGGCAATGGCGCCAAAAACTTGATGTGAAGGTTATCGTCGGTAAGAATTCGCTTCGTTGCAAGTATAGTCCCAAACCAACAAACAACCTTCAATCAAAGTTTAATTTTTGTTGTCACAAGCTCAACTCAATAAAAATAACTGAGAGTATTGCTCCCGAGTCGTTCTTCCTAGAAATTACAATCGAGTGCTCAATTATTGGTTATGAGTTTCACAGGGTTGGGTTGATGATAAGACAAGAAATTAAAAAGGCAAGAATTTAAATGACAATAAACGAAAGAAAACAATTAAAGATAGCAAATACTAAAAAGAGGCATTCATGGCAAGGATTGAGAATTTAGGTTTTCTATCCTAGTCATTAATCATAACACAATAATTACCAAGAGATAATCCTATTTCGTTATCTCCAACATCGGGAGAAAATCAAATAAGACTAGTTAATCTCAATCCATAAGTCATAATCAACTTACTAATTGAATTAGCAAGAGATTAGCGTCAATGAAAACAATAATAACTAACAACTCTAGATCACCAACATAAGTTTGGTATTAATGACTCAAGAGCACCTAATTTCTCTTTCCAAACTAAGAATGCACAAAATCTACTCTAAACCTAAGCCAAGAATTTTATCAAAAATTTGGTGAGCATAAAAAGAAAAGCATATTAAATTACAAAAAATATAAAATCTAAACTTCCAAATGCAAGAAAATAACAATAATAACTCAAACAAGCAAGAAAAGAACATCAAACATTAAATTTGCATTAAATGAAATTAAAAGTAACAAGAGTTCATAAAACTAAAAAGTAGCTCAAAAGAAAAATCAACAAGAAGAACTAAGAGAGCAAAGATGTAAGAACAATAAATTGCAATGAAAACTAAGTAAAAACAAGAATTAAACCCTAAATCTAAGATGAAATTAAACTAAGAATCATAATTTCTAGAGAGAAGAGGGAGCTTCTCTCTCTAGAACCAATCTAAGGCATGATTCCTACTCTACACTAATTGCTCCCTCTTTGTTTCCTCTTGAATTCTGCATCAAATAGTTTTAGAAATGAGTTGGATTGGACTTCTGCAGCCCCAGAAATCGCTCCCAGCGTGTTTCATTAATGAGGTGACATGCTGCTTGTCACGCGTACGCGTGGGTCACCCGTACGCGTCGTCGTATTGCGATTTTCTGGCTACGCTTACGCGTCGTATTGCGATTTTCTGGCCACGCATACGCGTGGGTCACGCGTACGCTTCGCATATCCACTTTACATGCTTTTTCTTCACTTCTTTGATCGAATCCTTGCCTCCTAAGACTGAAAGCACTTAACAAATACATCAAGGTATCGAATGGAATCAAAGTGAATTAAATCTAACAAATTAAAGGCCTAAAAAGTATGTTTTTACTCTTAAGCACAAATTAGGAGAAATTCACAAAACCATTCTATTTCATTGAATAAATGTGAAATAGGTTGATAAAATCCACTAAATTCAACACAAGATAAACCACAGAATTAGAGTTTATCAGGTATCACAAACTCAAGATTATTATTTACTCATATACACATTATTTAAAAATTCTATCTACTAGTTAACTATTGTCAGAGTTCAAATTCCCATGCAACATATTAATTTGAAATCGCTTTCTCATTCGACGTTTTTATCGTGAAAGCGTTAAACCAGATAATTTTTAAAATAGTCCTGAGATTGACGTCATGTATCAAAACCGTCTCTAAAATTTCGATTGCACTAATTACGTTTCTGAGATTGGAAAAAGTACAATATATTAGTCCCTGACCCATTTTCCGTTCACGACGCGCGATATTCAATTTCAGGGACTAAAATGAGTCATTTGATGCAAAGTAAGGGACCAATTTGGTGCATATGTAATGATGACATTGTGGATAACACATGGATAAATAACATTGTGACATGTAGTATAAACATCCACATCAATATGTCACGTATTGCTGACCGACGTCATCATACCGTTATATGTGGCCAAACCATGAGGTGACACGTGTTACCAAAGGTCTACGTCATCAAACCAAGTCAGTGCGTCGTTAACAGAAAATGAATCACAGACTATTATGATTTAATTTTTATTATTTCAGAAATATAATTAATACAATTAAGATCTCAAGAACGATTTTGATGAATGACATTAATTTCAGGAGCTATTTTAAAAATTTAATCCCGTTAAACGCTTCAGCATTTTTGCCACCAGAGTTAGAGGCACTTTTGTGATGGTAACTTTCATATGAAAGACACATATAGTTTAGATGCCAACTAGTGAGGATGCGGAAAAAAATAATAAAAAATACGAAATATCACTGTGGCAAATAATGATACCTAAGTACTTAAAAATTAAAAAGTAGAGAAATGCTATTTATTTTTTTAATAATTATTTATTAATCAGTTTTTGAATTTAATTTATTAAT
>NC_029785.2:20225705-20226021 GCF_000816755.2 Arachis ipaensis
TCTTTATTAAAAAAACAGTTATTTTTTAGATTTTAATTTACTTTATGTTTGAATTTTTTTTTTTATGGTCATCATCATTACTTACCGGTACAACATTTATTTTTTCAAAGACTCATCTATTTTGTTTCATTGGTGGCTTCATTGTTTTCTTACTGTATTTCCTTTTTCTTTTTATCATGAACAAAATTAATATCTAAAAATTTACACTAAAATTTTCAAAAACACAAAAAAAATCTAAAATTAAATTAATATAAATAATATGAACACATCTAAAATTAAATATTAGTATATTTAAATTATATTAATACTACAAATT
>NC_029785.2:20226035-20227146 GCF_000816755.2 Arachis ipaensis
ATTTTAAATTAATAGAGTAATAAAAAAATTTCAATACAAACAGTCAAACACATTCAAAAAAAAAAAAACCACAAACAAAAACTTTTTTTTGTTCGTTCATTTTTTTCAAAAAAAAATTTTTTTTTGAGACACCAAAACCGTTTAAAATGTGTTTTGAAATATGATTTTATTTTGGATGCGTTTATAATTTATTTGGTGTGTAATTATACTATTTTAGATGTGTTGTAAATATTTGATGTAGTAGTATTTTATTAAATGTGTTTAAAGTAAGTCACCAAAAAAAAAAAATGTGTTTAAAGTACATCTAAAACTCATCTTTTGTTCACACAAATTTTGTACGAAAATATATAGAAATATAAACACATTTACAATTAAATAAATAAAATAAACACATTTAAAATTAGATATTAAGTATTGATACATTTAAAATACATTAATATTACAAGCTCCAAATCATATAGAATAGTGCAAAAAAAATTATCAAAATAAATACATCTAAAAAATAACACAAGACACATTTATCATTATGCATAGATTAAAAAGATAGAACGATTTATTAAATATTAAAAAAGGGGGGATGGGAGACCATGAACTCTAATAACCTAAAGAATGTGAAGGAGTAAGGAGATAATAAATCCCAAATCAAATAGAGTAGTGTAAAAAAAATTATTACTACAAATACATTCAAATAAAATACCAAAGACATATCTAAAATTATGCATAATAAAAAGATAGGATCTTTTATAATACCAGAAAAAGAGTGCATTGTAGAAATGGAAAGTCGCAGTAAAAAGAAGCAAAGAGCACGTTGCTAAAATGCGTTTTCGGCGATGATGAAGCTAACGAAGGAACATGGCGTAGAGAGGAGCGCGAAGACAGAAGAGGAGCGCGGCAAAAATGAGAAGTGCGTTGATAGAAGAGTGCGTCGCGAGAAAGGAGCAACAACGGAGGAAGAGTGTGAGGCGCTGCTATGCTAATCTAAATTTTTAGGGGGTAAAAAGTTTTATTGGGGTGAAGCCTATTTTGAGATGTATGTGTTAATGTTTAAAAAATTTAAAATTAATTTAAAAATTTAAAATTGAATTTTTTTTTTTTTTTTTTTTTGCTGAAA
>NC_029785.2:20227155-20227729 GCF_000816755.2 Arachis ipaensis
GGGGTAAGTATTGTTTTGGTCCCTAATGCTGAGGCTCATAATCGAAACCGTCCTTGATGTAATTTTTTATTTAAAATCGTCCTTAATGTTACATTTCATTTTAAAATGTCATTTCTAATAAATTTTTTTTTATTAACGACAAAACTACCCTTTTTTCACCATTTCATTCTTCTTATTCTTCTTCTTCATCCAGGAGAAGCTTGTTCTTCTTCTTCCAGGAAAAATAAATTCTTCTTCCATTAACAAATCAAAAATACAAGAACAAAAACCAGATTCAACAAAACCAACAACAATTCAGAAATAAAAAAAAGTATAAAACCAATCAACAGCAATTCAGAAATCAAAACAAGAACAAAACCAACAATGATTCAACAAATCAAATCCAGATTCAATAAATCAAAATCAGATTCAACAAAGAAGATGCAGAAGCAGAAGCATCCAAGCAGAAGCAGAAGCAGAAGCACTCAACAAAAAAGATACAGAAGCAAAAAAAGCAGAAGACGAAGCAGAAATAGAGATCGAAACAAGAAGCAGAGACGGCGAGACAGCGTGAAGCAGTGGTGTGAAGCGGTGG
>NC_029785.2:20227749-20228846 GCF_000816755.2 Arachis ipaensis
TTAATAAAAAAATTTATTAGAAATGACGATTTTAAAATGAAATGTAACATTAAAGACGATTTTTAATCAAAAATTACATTAAAGACGATTTTAATTCTGAGCTTTAATTTTAGGACCAAAATAATACTTACCCCTAGTAATAGTATATTAGAAAAACAAAACTACCTATTCTTGTACTTATATACTCATATGAACGTTGGGACATCCAAAAAATACTCATTTGAACCTAATGATAAAAATAGGGAATTATGTACTAAAAAAAGTAAATCATTTTAAAAGTCAAACATAATTAATAAAATAATTCATACTAAGTCTTTATAAATTTCTATAATTATGACTTGCTATAAAAGTTAAAAAATATATAAACATTGAGATATATACGGTAATTAATCTATATAAAAATGTCTTGCCAAACTTAATTAATGGGTGAATCAATATTTTGAATAGGTAGTCTTTAAAAAATTTTTATAATATATATCAAAATTTTTATTTTATGTATCAAAATTTTTGTGATATATACCAAAATTTATGTGTTATGCATATTTCATTGGTACAGTGTATAATATGTATATAATATACAAATTTTATATATAGTACATATATTTTTGCTGCAAATATTTTTTTTAGTTAGATGAGACAATATTTTAGATATATAATGCTCTAAAAATTTATGGATTACATCAAAATTTATGTGCTATACACCAAAATTTTTGTTGCAAATATATTTTTATTAAGTAGATATTAATGTTTTGAACATGTAATTTTTTAAAAAATTTTATACTGTATATCAAAATTTATGTGTTGTGTATCAAAATTTTTATACTCTAATTTTCTAAAGATTTATAAGAAAAGGAGAAGATGAAGACAACAAAAGAGAAAAAAAATGTCATTTTAGTATGTCTATATTAGAATGATTTAATTATGATGTTTAAAAAATGTTATTGTTAAAATTGAAGTAATATTTTTTAATTATTTAGTAATGCTCTTTTTTAAAGTATTATTAAAAAAAATGTTACCAAAATATAAAATAAAATATACTTTTAATTTTAACAATATTTACATAGTTATTATGATTATTATAAATCATAAATATACTA
>NC_029785.2:20228984-20236177 GCF_000816755.2 Arachis ipaensis
AATAATTGATATATATAAATAATGAATAAATTTTTTATCTTTTAAAATATAAAAGAGAAAAACCTAAAATAGCCCTTGACAATTACTTCGAAAGACAACGAGGCATTTGACAAAAGAAAAAACTCCTAATCCGCCCCTGACAATTATCTCAAAAGGACAACGAAGCTCCTGTGCCAAAAAAATTAATGTTTTTTTGGCACAGGGACTAATCAGTCCAAAAAAAAATATCAGGGGCTAGATTGGATGTTTTTTTTTTCTTGGAGGTCTCATTGTCCTTTCGAGATAATTGTCAGGGGCCGGATGAGATATTCACTCAATATAAAAATAATTAATTACTTCGATACTTCGTTTCAATTATATTTACAAATATAGTTTTTAAAGTTTGTAAATTGCAGTTAAATTATGAAATTTATTGTAAAACAAGTAAATTACACCAAAATTCAGAGATTTACTCATTTTTCTTAAGTTAATATAAATTGGATCAAGTTGTTGCCATTTAAAAAAAAAATACACGAAGTTCTTTACCATGCAAGTTAAGTACCTTATAATAAAAAGAAACGAGATTAAGAATTCGTTTTAGGATGACAATAAGTATTATAATTTATAAACATAGTTATCAAATCCGGACTGGACCGGCCGGTTCGATCGAAAAATTGGTGAATTGAACCTTTAATCGGTCCGAGTTGACAGTCAAACCATACAAGTAAGCAAACCGATCAAACTCGGAAAAACCAGTAAAAACTGAATTAAATTGCAAATCGAACCAGACCGGTCAGCCCGTGATAACGTCAGCATGTGCATTTTAAAAATTTTTGCACTGTCAACTACCAGCCAACATGCTTTCTAATTTTATTATTGCCTTTTTATAAATATATTATAACTTCTTAAACATATCCTAATTAATAACTTTATCTTATTAACTCTTTTACTCATGTAAAATTTAAAATCTCCTTACACTTTTGTCTTTTTATTCTAATAAATAATTTTATATTTAATTTAATTAATTTTTTATTTTATATTTACTCACTTAAATTAATTATTTTTTAATTTTATATAATTATTAAAAATATTAAATGTTGTTAAATATTCTTTAAATTAAAAAGATAAACAGATCTAATTAAATATTTTGTTAGCTTTTTTGAATGCATGAAATAATATATATTTTTTTAATTTTTAAATCATTAATTTTTTAATCAATTATTAATTTTTTAATAAAAGAATGGGCAGAATTAAATCATGAGTAATTCGAATCTGGCCAATTCGAATTACTATGTACAACGTGTATGTAATTCGAATCACCCTGATTCGAATTACTTTGGGTGTAATTCGAATCAGGTTGATTCGAATTAGTGGGTGTGTGCGTGTGCAGGTAATTCGAATCAGGGTGATTCGAATTACATTGAAGGTGTAATTCGAATTAGGCTAATTCAAATTATATAAAAATGCCTTCTTGGTTAAACCTTGTAATAATTATTGGTTTGGTTGAATCACGTAAATTTTTTCCCAACTTAATTTATATGGGTGATTTATCCTAATAAATATCTTTATTCAAATATATTAAATATATATTAAAAATGAATGACAGAATACATGTTAATATATAAAATATAGAATAAATAGCCAAAATCGTCTCTGAAAGATACCCCGATTTTTATTTTGGTTCTCGAAAGATAAAGTTAATCGAAATCGTTCTCGAAAGATACACGATTAGTCACGTTAGTCATTCCGTCAGTTGGATGATGACGTGGAGGGCTAATGCCACGTGTCACAAGATGATTGGTTGACGTGTCAGCTCAGTGACACCTGGCATACCACGTGTCAGGTCAGTGACATGTGGCATGTCATGTGTCAGTTCAGTGACACGTGGCACTTGACATGTAAAAAAGTTATTTATAATCAAAATAGTCCTTGAAAGTTCAAACGTAAGGGAAATTTTAAAAATAAATCAAATTAGTCCTTATATAATTTTTTTTTATTTTTTCTTGATAATATTAAATTTAAAATATTTTTTGATACTACTAATTTTAATAGAAATATAATTGACAATCAAAAAATTAGTAATTGTATTTTCTTCTTAAAAATTTTTTCAATAAAATTATCTCTCCTTTAATTATTGTCAAAATCTCTCTTATGACACGTCAACCAATCATCTTGTGACACGTGGCATTAGCTCTCCATGTCATCATATGCCACGTAACACTTAACGTGACACGTCATTATCCAACTGACGGAAGGACTAATGTGACTAATTGTGTATCTTTCGGAGACGATTTTGATTAACTTTATCTTTCGAAAACCAAAATAAAAATTGAGGTATCTTTCAGGAATTTTATAAAATATATGTTTATATTTATGATAACTTTTTTTATATATTATTTTCATTTATTTGCATGATGATTAAGGAATAGCCACATGCGTGTGATTAACAAAGAGAGGGGGGACCCCATTCTGCACAACAAAGTTGACGTTAAGGCAAAGGCAAAGAGAGGAGAGAGCAAAAGAACAAATTTGCAAACAAGGTAGGACCCACCTTTTCTTTCTCTTACTGTTACTAATAAGAAGATCTTATCAATTCCCACACCCACCCATTTTGACTTTGGCATTGGTTTTCCCACAAGAGCCAGTCTACAACATCCAAACCCTCTCTTCAATGCACTCCCTTCCCCACCAAACCTTTATCCTACAATTCCAAAACGAGTCCAACCAAAATTTTCATATCAAACCTTATCTCTCTCTCTCTCTCACACATTATGATCATTATTTAGTTTTAATATTTTTATCTAATTTTGAAATACATTAAATATGTAACTATATTCCTTTGGTTTTGAATTTAAAATTCAAATCCTATTTTCAGAACTCAATTATTCCAACCAACCAACTTGAAAATTTAAAATCACAAGGAGTCCAACCAAAATTTAGCATTAAAAAACATCTCTCTCTCTCGTTTAGCCGTCCCAACTAGTAACTGCCAACTATTTCTCTCTCTTCTTTAGTCAACCGTCCTATACACGACGTGTCCTTCCCATTCTCCTCCAATTCTTTGACTAGGTCCCTTTCGTTGCTTTTTCTACACTTTACTCAATTTCAAAGAAAAACCCGTTGAGGCATTGAAAGTTTGAAGCACACATCCCACAAATAGTTGAGAGATGATGAGAATCCAAGATAAGCACCAAAGATAAAGCAACCAAATATTGGGCGGGGCAAAGATTAAAAAAGTTATAAATAAGATTAGCAGTATATATTAGTAAAACAACCCCACTTGCTTTTTTTTATACTTTTGAGATTGAAATCCGTTACCAAACCCACCATCTTGACCTTTTCATTTTAAAATTATGATAATAACAATAAATAATGGTGATGGATGGATTCATTCATTCATTCAGTGTTTCAGCCTTGAGGAGAACGAAAAAAGAAAAAAAAAAGGAATCCAATATTGTACAGAGAAATGGAACACCCACTAATTTTTTTTTCTTTTTCAAAGACTAAAAGAAGCCACAGCTCTGGACTTAGTCACTTGAGCAAAGCTGCAATTTCCACAGGCCATCATCAACCATTCTCCCCACCGTTGGAAAGTATTTAAATAAATAAAACATTGATCTAAATATCTCAATGACTTGTGTGTACTAATATAATAAATAAACCATGTGACAAGAAGAAAATGATTTGATCGGAGGTTGTTTTTTTTTTTCTCTTTTAATTGAAGACTTTTCAAGAGGATTCTAGGATGAGATTAGTAGCATCAGCTGCAGTGAGAGAGTGGTTATGTTCTCCTTCATATGTGACTACCAGCATAGATGGATCATCCAAAGCCCTCTCTACATGCTTCCTTGCTGGACACCCTCTTACACTGCTGCACTTGTAGTACCCCCTATAATAATCATTGTTCCAAATCGGTAATTAACACTCAGTAGACTCACAGACTAGACACAAGATACATAAGGGAAATTTTGAAATGATTTTAAACTTCAATCAATAAACAAAAGCTTCACATTAGAGATATAATTAAATCAAATTTATATTAGATTATTTACCTTGGATGAGGGGATCCTTTAATAGGTTTCTGACCATATTTTCTCCAAGAGTAATCATCCGGCGGAATATCCGCCATCTTCAAGCTTATCGCCGGCACCCTCACCACCCTCTTCAACCTCATTTTCCGGCTGCCCATAATCCAAAAATATTAAAAAAAATCATATAAAATTCATGTTAAAATTCAAAATACATATTTATATTCGAATACATTATTGGCTGATTTTTCATATACACGTAATATTTATATATATGAAATTAAAAATTGAAACAAGATTTACACCATTTAATCAAGTACCTCTTTTTGGAGCAATGGCAGCGGCTAGAGGAGCTTCCACACTTTCCCGAACCCAAATTCTCCGAGCTGCACTTCCTCTTCAGCGAAGACGACGACAGAGGTGGCTTCCCCGCAGACGAAACCTGCGACAGGTTCGTGATCTGAAACGCCGGTGCCGGCGACGACAACGACGGCTGTTGCTGGTGGTGCTGCTGCTTGGATTCACCGGCGGCGGCGTCGCCGGTGAGAGACGATAAGAACGAGTTAGCAGCAGAGGAGTACGAAAAGTTGATAGTCTTAGACGAAGACGACCTTTCAAGGACGCCGTTTTTGGGAATCAGGTGGTGGTTAACGAGGCTCTGTAGTTGTGGTTGTAGTTGTGGTGGCGGTGGTGGTGGAGGTGGCGGTGGAGGGGGTGGGATCTGCTGCAGAGGCGTCGCATGGAAGACCCTGTGTTCTTGAGAAAACGGTTCAGTCTGCGATTGGAAAGGCGCGTGAAGAGGTCCTCTTCTGAAACGCGCGTGGCCGGTTCTGGTTCGGCCAAGGAGAGAGATAACTCTCTTGAACTTCGAAACGGCGACGTCAGCAACGGCCTTGCAATCTCTCTCGATTGATAAAGTAGCGTCGGAGTTAACGGCAGAAGAAGAAGAAGAAGCGTTAAAGTGTTGGTGCTGAGTCTGAGAGAGAAGCCTTATGAGCTTCTCAACGCTCTCTAACCCAGACGCCGCTTCTTGGACGGCGTTCTCTTCAGCTTTGGAAGTGGCGAAGCCGCCGCTGCTGCTGTTGTCGTTCCTGTAACCACCCATCATGAGCTCAACGGCCATAGTGGCATCACAACCACCAGGTCAAGGAAAAAAATGAGAAATGAAAAAGAGGTTGAGTCTTGAGAAAAAGGGGTAAAATGAATTAGGAGAAGGGGAAAAGAAAGAAAAAATAAGAGAAAAAAAGGGGGTAGTGTTTGACAAAAGAGGGTGGTCTAAGAAGTAAAGGGTACCCTATAGGGTCCCCTGGTCAAATGTAGCCATAGGATACGGCTTGTTTGGTCCACTAGGGTGACTGGACTGTCTCGCTATCTTGGTACCGTCAGATCAATGTAGATCCGGTTCCAATATATAAGATCTCTCAGGGTATTTTGGTCACACTGTGAACGGAGAAACACAGGAGCCTTTTTTTCCAATAAAATATTTTTAAGAATTAAATTTGGGTAGTATAATTGTTGGAGTCAAATATTGCATTTATTCTAGTTATTATTATGGTTTTGACTTACTTAATATGACTTATTACTTCTTCCTTTTTTAAAATTGGTTACTTTACATTTTTTAAAATTTTCTTTAATAAATATACTACATTATGTTAATTAACCAATTTTTTTTAATTTTATCTTATATTTAAATTAATATCAGAAAAAAAATATACTAAAAACTATAAAACAAGGACATTTTATTAAGTTATTGTATGGGATCGAACACATTTCGAATTCGATACTTGTTAAATGCGTGATTTTTGTGTCTAGCTATATGTTAATAAAAAAATATTTTTTCAAAATGTTTTGAGATACAAAAATAGGCTGATTTTTTTTATATGGAAGAAATTTTAGTTTTTTTTGGAAAATGGGATTATTTGGTGTAATTACAGATGGGTGGATTTTGTAAGTGAACAGTAAACACGTGAGGGGCGTGGTACAACACGTGGGGGACGTGTTGGACACGTGGCAGCATTCTGGCCAACACGTGGGGGGCGTGTTGGACACGTGGCAGCATATTGGCCAACACGTCGGGGGCGTGGTGCAACACGTGGGGGCGTGTTGAATGAGTTCCACAATATTGTAATACACTTCAAATATCAATATTCAACCAAAACAACATTTTCATTTTCATATTAAAAATAATTTCTGTCAAAAATAAAAAAATAAATGTGAGCTGACAATGAAACTGCATATCTTGTAAGTGTCGTCCGTATTTTATAAACTATAAGTATTGACTACTATGATAATATACTAAATTTATTAAACAAATCTAAATTAAAGATGAAATTAATCTGATATCTTTAATAAATCTATGTAAACATATTTTTTATTAATTGTAAATTAAAAAAATACGTAATGTGAATTAAAAAAAAGGTAAGTTCTTAAATATGATTTATCAAAAATTTTGAATTTTAGCTTTTCATAAATATTTGGCCTCTCTGTTATTTTTAATTTTGAAAGATGAATTAATAATATATTCAAAAGTTATTAATATCCTTATTTTTAGTTTTCCGTATGCTGTCAGTAATAAAATATAGACATTTAAAAATCAATGCATACTATTCAATTTGTTATTAGTAATAGACCATTTTGAATGGATGTAATTTGAAAAAAGAAAGTAAAAAATAAAAAATGTTTTAATGAGCAACTTTTTGTTGTTTGTTGATATGTTATTTGGATGGAAGAGGTGAGTGGAGGACGTTGACCTTTTCTTATGGGAGGGGGGCCCATGGGGCTATTATTGATTTCTGAGGTTGGGGGCATTTGTTTTGTTGTAGTTGTAGTAGGCGTGTGATGAATGCCAATGTCTGAAAAAGCAGAAGGGATGGGTTGGTTTTGACAGCGTATGCCTCAAAGTTGACTTGGATTGACATCACACGCACACCGAGGATTCTCATTGCTTCCTTTTTCCGTGTTTTTCCCGTGTTTTCTTACCATCTATATTTCCCTCTCTTACGTCCCCTTTTCCCCATTTTAGAACATAAAACCGCTACTATTGTTACATCATCTTTGTTATTTTTTTTTTAAAATATCTTTAGTCATTTGTCACTTTTATATTTTAAGTCAATATTAATTGAAAGAAATGTTGATAAATATTTTCTATATTTGTCTTTCCTATGCATATATATAATTTTAAACTTT
>NC_029785.2:20236193-20241472 GCF_000816755.2 Arachis ipaensis
GATATCTACTAAGAATTTATAATCTCATTTGACATTAGGGTTTTGTACTAAAAAAGGAAAACTATCCAATTTAAAAGTCAAACTTTAACTAATAAATAAATCGTACTATTAGTCTTTATATATTTCCATAATTATGATTTGCTATAAAAGTTAAAATATATATACCTAGATACGGTAATTAATCTATTTAAAAGAGTCTTGACCATCTTAATTAATGGCATTTTGTTGACTTGTGTAAAACATTTATTACAAGACAATATTTCATGCGGATTCAGCGATTCTTTTCAAAAAAAAATTTATTTATTTTGTGTCTTAAAAATATATGTTAAGATTATAAATTAAAATTTTTTTTATTAAAAATATTTGAAAACAGAAGATGGTACTTATAAAAAGAACATAAAATATTCAACTTGAAAAATGCGGAACTTTGAATAATAATACTAAGGTTTTAAATTCAAAACCCGTCGCAATTTGTAAGCTATATCGGATTGAATTTCGATAGGTAATATTTGATAAATATAATATAAATGTTTCAATAATTTTTTATTTGGACAATTTACATAAATAAAATGAATGGAATAAACTGTTACGCAAATACAACATTCTAAAAAACCAGACGTAAATGCAACAAACGCAATTGTATGTAATTTGCGACACCTTAACGCGGAAACTAAATGCACGTAATCCGCTACACCCTGTTGCGGATTACGTTAATACTCATAAACCGCTACACCCTGTAGCAGTTTATGATCATATGGGCCCGAAGCCTATTTTGCTACACCCTCTAGCGGATTACGAAGAGAGTGGAAGCTTGGGAACATATTCATGAATACTAGTCTAATAGTAACACTCCGGAATGCAAAAGGTACGAAGTTATACAAATATATTCGTCATAAGCCAAAAGTTGTAGAAATATAATAGCCACCAGTCATTAACACTAACACAGAATAAATTACTACATAAGTCATACAAATGTAATAATCACAAACGATTAACACTTAAAGGAAATAAAAGTGTCATAAGTCATACAAATAGGTCTGAACTAACACTAATACTAACAAACCAAAGGCACTAACACTAACACTAACTCCCAAAAACGTAAATCGCTACATGAGAAAATAAAATTCAAAAACTAGAAGCACAAACACTACAACTCCTATGAACTACCAGCAACGGTGGAGCCTCTCTGGGGGCAAGATCTATGCGTGTGCCCAGGCTGTCTGCAGAGCCCGCATTGCTTCGGTCGGTTGGGGTCGGCCTCATCCATGTTGTTCCGGATCCTGGTAGACCTTGGTCGCCCATCACGACAACGCCTCAAGCTAGGATCCGGAATAACGGTCGCACCATCATAAGGTGGCCAAAGTCCCTCTGGTATTGGCGCCTTGGCGGCACAAAACCCATCTAGTACACCCTGAACACCTTCTGCATGGTGTAGACTTCGTCGACATAGATAGACCAATCAAGCCGTGACTGGGCACAACATGCAATCACATGACAACATGGATAATGGAGAGCCTGAAAGTATCCACAGTCGCATGTACGATCCTGAAGGGAGACTCGGTACGTCCCAAGTGAAAAGCTCCCAGTCGGTGTCGTCTCAGTAACGGTATACTCAGACTGGTGTCTATCGAATAGGGTGACAGTGAAGCACCTGGAGTCTCTCAAGTTGCGCTCCATCGCCTTCATAAAAGACTGGCAAAACTTGGCACTGCTGGCCAACTGAGCCTCTGCCGTCTGACCACGAATGACAAACAACTCCGCTAGCCGACCATATGTGGACTTCACGAGGGCGGTAACTGGAAGATTCCGTGTACCCTTCAGAACAGAATTAACACACTCAGATATATTGGTCGTCATGTGACCGAATCGTCTGCCTCCATCCTGGTGCTGAGTCCACTTAT
Organism: Arachis ipaensis; assembly: GCF_000816755.2. NCBI lineage: Eukaryota > Viridiplantae > Streptophyta > Magnoliopsida > Fabales > Fabaceae > Arachis > Arachis ipaensis. The sequence goes on from NC_029785.2 coordinate 20,238,095, forward strand.
CGTATTCTATTTTGTTTTCCCAATCACACATTGCCAGATTCTCAGTTCGTATTATATCAAACCAATAATGAAACTCTGCCTCAGTCTTCGCATAAGCAGCATTAACAATCAAACGCTTTGCATTCGTGCCCTTGAAACTGAGTGCGAAGTTAGCTGCAACATGCCGAATACAAAATGCTCGATATGCATGATGGGGTAACCACCCACTGTTAGGGTTCTCTAGTGCAGCCTTGATGCTGTTGTGCCTATCTGAGATGACCAGTATCCCCTGTTGCGGAGTCACATGTTGGCGCAGGTTGGTCAGGAAGAAAGACCACGACTTGGCATTTTTCCCATCCATGAGACTGAAAGCAATAGGCAAGATGTTGGAGTTTCCATCTTGGGCAATGGCCAGGAGCAAAGTCCCGCCATACTTTCCGTACAAATGAGTACCGTCTATGCTTACCAATGGCTTGCAATGTCGGAAAGCTTCAACACAAGGAGGAAACGTCCAGAAAAAATGATGAAAGTAAACGGTTGAGTCGTCAACATCATCACCGACTCGAATCAGAGACGTCTTCAACAAGGCAACCGTCCCCTCCATGGTAGACTGGACACCAAGGATCCAACGAGGTAGCTCGACATAGGACTCTTCCCAATTCCCGTATATCTATGCTACCGCCTTCTGTTTGCCAACCACGTCTTCCTGTAAGTTGGCCTGAACCCGTACGTTCCTTCGGTAGCTTCTTGCAATACCTTTATCGTTACCGCCGCATTGGCTCGAACCAGAGGAAAGACTTTTGCACAGATCACATGATAATCAAGCTGTCGGTGGTCGCTTGATATCGATGTAGCCAAGTATATGTGTGGTCCGTTGTACCGTCGAACCTCCCAGGTTCCCTTCTGCGCTCGAAGGCTGATGCGAATCATCCACGTGCAACCCTTCTCGAACTCCTTGCATCTCCCATGGTACTTAAGATGATCCGACTCCATCACTCTGTACTCAGCACCACGCCGAATGCTGTAATCCTTTACAGTAAGAACAGCTTCCTCCTTACTGTGAAAAGATTGGCCAACTTGAAATTCAACTACAGAATTTCTCTCGTGCAACCCTTGACCCCCGAAGGTTGGAACTGACTCCGACGGTTGGCCGATGGCTTCCAGGTCCAGGGTAGAATAATGTGCAGGTTGCTCATGTGTGCCAGCACTTGACGGTGGTTGACATGTTGCTGGGTTTGTCAGGATTTCATCATTGTTGTCCCCTCCAATGTCGGCAGGCTCTTCGTCGGAATCATCCTCCAGCATCGCATTTTCAACCCGATCTGGTTCCCCCTCACGTCCTATATTTGGAGATGGATGAGCTGAGGTGAATACCCCATCCGGACCAGCTGGCCGATACTCCAACAAACACTCAGGTACAACAACGGGCATCGAGGTAGAGGCACCCCCCATCGTGGTGGACTGAGGGGTCGGCGCGGATGCCCCAGAATTATCGATGCCATGTTCCAACTTCGCAAACAACTCATGTATCCTCACTTCCGGAAAACTCTGACGAGAATGAAACAACACCTACATATCTTCATCTGATCGTAACACGAATGTTTCATACTACACGCCGGTTGACACAACCGCAATAGGAATCTTGTAGAAAAGCTTCTTCACCCACTTTGTGCCACCCGCGCCCAACTTCTGCAATATACTGGTCTTCAGATCCAACAGTGTATCAGACGACCTGATGAAAACACTCAGTGGTTCTCTATCTGTAAACTTCACACCGTGCCTCTTACTCTTTTTTATTTTCCCAGAAGAGTGCACTAACACCAAAAAGCTCTCTTCACTCTCTATTCCTCAAGTTATGAATGAATGAAAATGACACTCTGCACAACTTGCTGGGTATATATAGGCATCTTCTTTGCTTCTACTCTCTTCGTTATCTGCTAGAGGGTGTAGCGGAATAGGCTTTGGGCCCATATGATCATAAACTGTTACAGGGTGTAGCGGATTACGTGTATTTAGTTTCCGCGTTAGGGTGTCGCGAATTACATACAATTGCATTTGTTGCATTTGCATCTGGTGTTTTAGAATGTTGTATTTGCGTAACAATTTCTTCCAACCATTTTATTTATGTAAATTGTCCTTTTTATTTAATATTTTTTAAAGTGTTTTTAAATTATTTTAAAAAAATTTTATAAATAAATTANATGAATCATGATATCAAAATTAGCAATTAAGTACCGGTCTATCTAAAAAATGAGAAGAATTACTTCCCAATACCTCAGAGATACAAGATGCGTGAAAATGGATATAAACAATAGGGCAAAATGCATATATAAACCAATTGGAGGCCAATATTACACATATCTACCAAAACAAAAAATATTACAAAGATCTACTAAGTGTTTTTATGTAATTCGAATGAGACCCATTCGAATTATAAAATCCAATACTAATTTGAAGCAGTGTAATTTGAATTATACATGAACAAAATATTTTAGTAATTCGAATGAGGGTGAAACAAACTACATGCACGTAAATATAGCTCTAATTCGAAGTGGACTAATTCGAATTACCACAAGTAGCAGCCCAAGGTAATTCGAATTGATCTCATTCGAATTACCAATGAATGCCCTATAAATATAGTTCGAGTTTAGCTTTCTTTTTTTTTAATACATGGAAAAAAAAATATATTTTTTTAATTTTTAAATTATTAATTTTTTAAATAAATTTATTTAAATTATATCTCAAAAAAAATTTTATTCCATGCAAAATAATTAAAAAAAGGCTTAAAAGATGTTAGGAGTACTGTAAAAATTTGTAATGTCTCGATGACTTAGGTAAATACATGCATGTACTCAAACTTTAAATAAAATACTAGACATAGTCAATAATAATAATTTAAAAATTAAAAAAATATATATATTTTTATCATCTACTTACCTAAGTCACTCGAACATTACAAATTTTTATAGTATTCTTAACATCTTTAAAGCCATTTTTTTAAATTGTTTTGCATGGAATAATTTTTTTTAATTTTTAAATTATTATTGATTATGTAGAGTATTTTATTTAAAATTTGAGTACATGCATAAATATTTGCATCTAAATTTAATCTTTTTTTAATTTTTTTAATTTTTAAATTATTATTGACTATGTAGAGTATTTTATTTAAAGTTTGAGTACATGCATGTATTTACCTAAGTCACTGGGATATTACAAATTTTTATAGTACTCCTAATATTTTTTAAGCCATTTTTTAAATTGTTTTGCATGGAATAAAATATTTTTTTGTGATATAATTTAAATAAATTTATTGAAAAATTAATAATTTAAAAATTAAAAAATATATATTTTATTCTATGCATTAAAAAAAAGCTAACAAAATATTTAATTATAAAACTT
>NC_029785.2:20241956-20292191 GCF_000816755.2 Arachis ipaensis
ATTGAAAAAATTAAGAATTTAAAAATTAAAAAATATATTTTATATTCTATGCATTAAAAAAAAAAGCTGAACTCAAACTATATTTATAGGGACATTCATTGGTAATTCGAATGAGACCAATTCGAATTACCTACTACTTGTGGTAATTCGAATTAGTCCACTTCGAATTAGAGCTATGTTTACGTGCATGTAGTTCGTTTTGTAAGAACCGCAATTAATCGAACTGGTTAATTAAGTGGTTATATTGCCCAAATTTGATTCCGAAAAGTTAGAGTGAGAATTTGAGGTTTTAAACATCATTTTAGGACTCATGGGTCTTTCTGAGTTAGAAAATGTGTTTTTTGCGAAAAATCGTAAAAAAATCGTGAATCGGCAGTTGAACTGGTTAAATCAGTTCAAGTTTGCCCAGTGCTGTGCGAGAAAAAGTAGAAACAGTCATAAACCTTAGAAAAACAGTAAAAATGAAAAATCGGGCGTTAATTTTAAAGGTCTGGCCCGAAGTTGGGTCAAACGGGCTAAAAACGCTAACGGATTGAACCGGGCCCAAGTTGGACTCAAGTCCAACATATATAAAGGTTCATTTAATGAACCCTAGCCTCATAAACACACACACACACTTCAGAATTTGAAAGAGGGAGAGAAGAAGAGGTGGAACCCTAATCACCTCAATCTTCTCAAGCTCATATCTTGAGTTCTAGAGCTCCGATTTACGTGCCGTCAGCGGCTACGCGTTCCTTGCGAAGAGCTCTACAAAATTCATTCAAGAAACTCTAGAGGTAAACTCGAAATCTCCCCAGTTCTTCCCTCCAAAATTTCGGGTACCTAGGGTTTTTGATGAAGTGAGTTTTTGTGATTCTTGGTGTTTAGGTTCACTATAATCCTTGCTTGCTTTTGGGTTTTGTCATATAATCTGTTGGGAGAGGTAAGAGGCTTTGAACTCTTGTAAAATTTTGGTTTATGTTGAGCCCTAGGTTGATTTTGTGGTGATTTATATGTATATAGCTTGATTATTGTGAGTTTGGAGCTTGTTGGTGCTTGTTGGAGCTATATTGGTGGTTGGATTTTGGTCGAAAGCTCATTTGGTTCATATTGGGAATCGACCAAGGTATGATTTCGGTTTTCTCTATGTAGTATATAATATTCATGGACACTTAGGCTAGTGACCCATAAGATAGGATTGAATTTGAATGATTGATGAGTTGCTGGATGTTGTTGTATGATGATGTTTGATGAAATGAAGAATTTTGAGTTGATAATGATGATTGATAGTAACATGATGAGGATGAATGCTTTATGAGGTTAAGTAGTGGATTATGTTGATAAATATGATTTTGGAGTTGGATGATTGATAATGAAGTTGAAATTTGTTAATGAAGCTTGATTTATGAGATATATTGATATGAATGTTGTGGATGAGGAAAAGTGAAGAAAAATGTGGTAATTTTGGTGTGGTATGACATAGAGGGTTGATTTTGATGAAAGGCAGAGTTTGGGAATAGGTTGGTTTGGTATTGGTTGTGCTTTGCAACACAATTGTGAAAATGGTGATTTTGAGTAAAAGATGAATTTTGGTGAACTTTGTTTGATCATAACTCTTGCCTCGGTTTTCAAAATTTGTTGAGATTTGTTCAGAATTAAAGATCTTTGAAAATCCTTTAAATCGGTATAAAGTTTGTGAAATTTGGAATTTTGTAGAGGAAGTTATGATCATTCAAAAATTGGTGTTGAAAACTGGAAATTCTGCAAAGTTACAGAATTATGAGTTTTCTGGTATGTGCGCACGTACACTCTGCAAAAATTGTGACCTGTACATCCGCACACGCAGAGGCAGGCGCTCTGCTTGCAGTGCTGGCACAGCTTGTGCGCGCGCACACTAATAGGAAAATTGCAACCTGTGCGTACGCACAGACCTGTACGCACGCACACGTTGGGGAGGCCCGTCTGTTGGGGGCGCTGGCACAGGTTGTGCGAGTGAACAGATCTTTTTATGTTTTGATACCTGTGCGTACGCATACCCCTGTGCGTACGCACACTTTTGAAAATTTCCTGGGCGTGCGCACGCACACCCCTGTACGGACGCACATGCCCTGTTTCTCAAATTTTGCTTTGTTTTCAACTAATTTACCTTCCCGACAAAGTTATAAGCTTCTATAACACCTTTTTAAGACTCTTGGGTATATTTTTGGGTGTTCAAATATGGGAAATGGTTTAAGAGTTTTAGACACTATTATTTGGGAAAAAGTTAGCAAACAGAGAACTAGGTTTCTGTTGTACTGGGGAAGGTTTGATGATGTGTGATGAATGGTTGATGGATGAGATGCGAAATCAAGGGACTGAAATGTGCATGAACAGTGGTTGAAAGGAGTCGAGGACTCTGAATGAAGTAATGGATCCATCTTGTGCTAAAAATGTTTTGAAAACCACTGCACCACTTTTTCATTGAGATTATGAGACGCTATGCGTCCGGCAGGGGCCGAGGTTGGATCCCGCCTGTCGAGGTAGTGGCGATGGCGTAAGGGTGGTGGTTCGTCCCGCTTGCGCTTAGATGTGAGGTCGGAGGCAATAGATCCCGCTTGCATCCCTTCGGATCATCAGAGCGTGCGGCGCAAAATCCTGGACAGTGATCTGAGCACTATATCTCGGGGATTCCCACACCATGAGTCCGAAGGGCAACATCTCCATGGAGATGTATCGGGTTGGTAGTTGAACCGACAATGTGATATCACAGCCAGTAGGGCAGGCATTCATCATATGCATTTTCTACCTGCTTGTATCCTTTGCCGACTTGATCTTGTTTTTCCTATCTGTTAAACATGTCTAATTGTTACTTGTATTAATTGATGTATATGCCTGGTGCACAAATTGTGAATCACAATTTTCACAACTCGTACCACTGACCAGCAAGTGCATTGGGTCGTCCAAGTAATACGTCACGTGAGTAAGGGTCGAATCCCACGGAGATTGTTGGTTTGAAGCAATCTATGGTTACCTTGTAAATCTTAGTCAGGAAGTCAATTGTGTTTATCAGTTGAATTGCAAATAAACAATAGAGCATGGATTAAAGGTTGTTCAGTATGTTGATTCTTGAACACAGCTACTTTATGAGTCTTGGCCGTGGTCCTAAGCACTTTGTTTTCCAGTATTACCACTGGATACATAAATGCCACAGACACATAATTGGGTGAACCTTTTTAGATTGTGGTATAAGCTGTTTTTACTGTCTGGTTTCAAACATGGTCTGTATATGGCTAGCCAGCTTAAACTCCGCGAGTCGTGGCTAGCATCTTATGATATTATACTATTATACTATGATGTTTCGTTATTCAACACTTGTTTCCTTATGCTTTAAGTCAGTAGCTTCGTTAGTACGTTTGCGCTCTTGAAATTCATATTTTGAGCTACATTCTTCATCAGGCTTCTAGATATTACTAAATTCCTTCTATTTAATATATGTAAAAGCTTAGAACTGTCGTAACCTTTGATTAACCTTTGCTTTACGATGCGAGGTAAGGCTTAGGCTAATTAGGGTGTTACACGTTTCACCCTCATTCAAATTACTAAAACATTTCGTCCATGCATAATTCGAATTACACTGCTTCGAATTAGTATTAGATTTTATAATTCGAATGGGTCTCATTCGAATTACATAAAAACACTTGATAGATCTTTGTAATATTTTTTGTTTTGGTAGATATGTGTAATATTGGTCTTCAATTGGTTTATATATACATTTTGCCCTAAACAATGGTACTACATATGCTGACACTTTTTTTTTGAATTTGGATATAACACATTTAGGATATATTGTGAATTAAAATTTAAATAATATATTAAAATAATAAAATATCATATTGTAAATTCTAAATATATTCACTAATAGAAAATATATCAATTTCTTCTCTTTGAGTCCATAAAATGTCATATACTGACATATATTATCTTATTCGTAAAAATGTAAAACATAACAGGGCTGTTACACATCCATATAACCATATAACCAAGCTGACCCAAACCCAAATAGAATCAGAGGCATTAAATGGAGAGTGAAAAACACGCGCCAGACATGAAAGAAACCCCTCATTTTTCATTCGCGCTTCATTATGAAAAAATATTACATCTTCAACACGAAACCATACACCAAAATACTCATTCACTTCGAATCTCTCTGAACATCACTCAAACTTCAATCACATTCTCTGTGGAAACCACTACTGCAAAGGAATCGGAAGAAGATTTCGCAAGCAACAACCAGAAACAAACGAAAACAGCAACAAAGACTACCAAAGGTATGAGAAAACTACTGTTCATTTAAAATCTTGCAATGTCACGTTTCACGTACTTGCATTTTAGTTTTACTGTTCTGATTTACTTCGTTTAGTAGATTGAACTATTGTGAATAATTTTTACAGTATAACTAGGGCTTGGAATGAAATTTGTTATTATTTTTGTTCAATTCAGTGGATAGTGTAACTAGGGCTTTAAGATATACATGCTTGTTCTTATTGGTGTGGATAGTTTAACTAGAACTTTGTTACTATCTTCAGTACTTCTTTTGCATGGAAGAATACTATTCTTGTTGATTGAAAGTTGATCATCATTTATTAACCACATGAATGTTTTTCGGTTCGGTGGCCTTTGTGATTTTGGTTCTGTGCATGAACGTTTTTCGGTTTGGTGGCCTTTGTGATTTTGGTTATGTGCATGAACGATTTTTAGTTCGGTGGGTTGTGGCATTTTAATTAACTTGATTAAGATATACATGCTTGTGCTTGTTGATGTATTGAATGAGTTTTGTTTATGACAATTGACATTAGAGACAACTCTTTCACTTTGATAAGCCATACTATTGTAAAATTGTCTCATTATATTGGATAGACTTCAACACGAATGGTAGTTGACCTTGATACTTAAAGAAAGATATCAAGTTTCAGTAAGAGTTTTTAAAGAAGCCAATTTGCAAATGTTATTTTGAAGGAACACCTAATTCATGAAATTTGAACAACTTTTCTTTTGGAAGATGTTGATTTGATTAAAATATACGTTCTTGTTCTTATTTGTGTGGATAGTTTAATTAGATCTTTGAAAATGATTGTTACTATCTTCTTTTGCATGGAGGAATAGTATTCTTGTTGATTGAAAGTTGATAATCATTTATTAAGCACATGAATATATTTCGGTTCAGTACCCTTTGTGATTTTGGTTCTGTGCATGAATGATTTTCGGTTCGATGGGTTGTTGCATTTTAATTGACTTGATTAACATATACATGCTTGTGCTTGTTGATGTATTCAATGAAGTATTGACTAAAATTTTTTATTACAGCAAAACACAACAAGAAAATGGCAATAATGAAGGAGAAGGCACATTATAACGTAAGTAGATTAAATATATTTATCCATTTTCATTCAAATAATATCTATTTTGTATTATAAATATATCCTCACATTCTATTTTAAAACTTGCAGAAAACTCACTATTACAGATGCTAAACAAAGGCAATAGCAACAGTGTACAAGGAAATGAGTCAAGAAAAGAAAGATATTGTAGAAGAAATGGAATTTGGTGCCCTGGCAAATGTCCCAAAAATGAATGTCTCTAATACACTGTTGAAAGAATTGCTTGATTGGTTTGATGAAGAGAAAGGATGCCTGAAAACTCTCCAGGGAAAAATATACATAACTCCTCGGAAAGTAGCAGTTGCCCTCGACATAACCAATGGAGGTAATACATTTTCCACTTACTGCTTATTTTCAGTTCATTGGTGTCCATAAAATTAAACTGACCATTTTTGACTGATTTTTGCTGTTAAAATATTATACGGAATCGTTTTCCTGAAAAGGTTGATTACAACAACCTGAATCCAGCAGACAAGGAATATGCTAAACATGAGTGTAGAAGGGGAGGAGAACCAGAAAAAAATTTAAGAGGACTTTTGTTGTCTTCATACAAAAGTGCTTCTTGCTCTCCACAACAGTAAGTATGGCCTCCCCAATCCATAAGCCACCAATCTTTCATGTGGACAACATTTGGAAATGGGATTGGGCAAAGCATGTGCTCAACTTCTTTATGAAAGGAGTTGAAAACAAGAGAAGGGGGGAAGAAACAGTCTATTGATGGCTGTGTTTTTATATTAATGTTGATATACTTCCACGAAACCAAGTTCCCCCGCCCGTTTGCACCTGATGCTTCCCCTGTACCATGGGTGGCCCATTGAACAAGGGAAATGATGATTGAACAGATTTCATCTGAAACAACAGAACCATTGGTAAATACTCTACTAAAATTTTCCGAAAAATTTGCTTTCAAATGCTTTTAAAATACTCTACTAACTAAATAAACTTCTGTTTTAGGTTATAATTAATTTATTTGTCCTTCTTGTAATTCTTAGTTTGTTGATTTGAATGTTTCTGCATTAAGAAACATTTTTCTTGATGATTAAATAGTTGTCATGTACTATTCACCATATGAATATTTTTCGGTTCGGTGGGATTGCTTCATTTGGTTCACCGGATTGTTAATGTATTTTCTTGATGATTAAATAATTGAGTCCTTGTTTCTGTTGTAGGGACTTCTATACAGAAAGAAAAAAAAGAAAGAAAAAACAAAAACAAAAAACTTGGACAAGAAAGAAAAAGAAAAGAAAATAAAAAAGAAAATGGTCGAGATGGATTCTTTTTCGGAAGAGGAAAGATTCTCCGAATCTGAATCCGAAAGCCAGTAAATTTAATTTTGATATTGATTTCATTTAACTTGTATTTGCTTAAATTTGTTCTTATGTTCTTGTTCATATGTATTGCAAAGAAGAAGAAATAAAAAAAACCGAAACAAAGAAAAGAAAACAACCACCAAAGGTGGTTAAAAAACAAACCAAAAAAACAAAGCATGTGCCGATAGATTCAGAGAGCACAAGTGAATCTGAAAGCTAGTAAGTATTGCGTAATTTCTGTGAGACGTTTTGTTGATTGCATATGTATCAATTTTTTTTAGCAAATGAATTAATTTCGGTTCGGTGAGCTTCTAATTTTTGTTTTAGCACTTTAATTTAGTTCGGTTCGGTGGTGTCTATTAGTTTGGTTGACTTCATTGTTAGTGTCTTGTCTCTGGTATAAATTCGATGTGTTTGTTTGTATTCCAGAGAAAATAAAATCGAAAAAAACACCCGTAATAAAAAGAAAACAACCGCAAAGGGTATTAAAAACACAAGCCCAATCTGACAAGGAGTAAGTTTCTCAAATCATATTTTCTTTTATTGATACTTACATTTTAGATTACTTGATACTTATTTTATGAACTTACAGAACTGAACAAGCAAAAGACAATGCTGCCGAAAGAAGAAAACGAGCATTGGAAATAATAAGGGAAAAAAGATCAAAGAAAAGATATGATGGAGTTCAGTCAACAAACATTGCTCCGGATCACTTTGACTCAGCAGAGGCACAAAATGAATTATCTCAGACGTAAGATTCAGTTTATTATTCTCGAGTTCTTTTTCTTTCTTTGCTTACTTTTGCTACAACCTTTTCTAATTCTTCTAGATTAAATTACTAATATTTATTTATCTTGCTTAGAGTGCTGCCTGTAAATCTGCATAGCGAGCAACTGTCACAGACTCAAGGAAGCTCTACATCTTCTGTAAATGCTGCGAGCAATACAAGGTAAATTGGTTCACTGCATATTGTACTTTAAGTTCAGTGGTTGCCCATAAATGAATTTATTGTGTTTCTAGACCTCTGCTTTGACTCTTGGTTTCTAATTTTAATTTATTATCTTTTTTTAGGAAAAATATGCCAAAAAGCCCAATAATATATTTTAGAAAAAAGAAAATCTTCCCAAAAAAGACTTCTAAAACTCCACCAGTGTAAGTTAAAAATATTTATGTTATTCTTTTAAATTTATGTTATAATTCTTGTTTAATTAATCACAAGGAAAATGTGTTTAAATGTCACTAGAGCTACACCTGATTCTGAGCTACAAATCATTGAGTTTCGACAAGAAACTCATTCTCAACCTTTGGAAGTGTAAGTTTTTCAATGTACAAATTCCTATTTTTCAAAACAAATTCTAATTATTTAACATTAACTTTATCCTTGTTTACATTCCTTAGACCTCCTCTTGCATTGTCTCTTCCAAGTTTGGTTTAGGAAGAGTTGATCAGAGATGACTTCATTTATGTTCCTCCACAAAATGAAACACAACAAAATTTTAATAATGAGTAAGTTAATAAATATTTATTCACCACATGAATCTTATTCAATGTTTACTGCTTATACATGGTTTAATTATAGTTCAGTTGAAACCAGAAAATAATTCAATGTGTTCTTCTCTTTGGACTCTCTTCTGTTTATTACAGCTGCCCTCCAGAACCCAAACAGCAGGGTGTTACAGTGTCTCTTACGAGTTCTGTAATTGAAGACTTAATGAAAGATGACTATGTCTATCAAGTTTCTGATGAAGAGTAAGTTTCACACAAAAATTCTTTTTATTAATTTTAATGGTATATGATAATAATTTTGGGTTGTTATTGAACTATTTTCTATTTAATGCAATAGCCCTGCCAAAGAACAAGAGCAACAATCCAAAGAAACTCTGGTGGTACTGCAATCCGAACAAGAAGCACCTGTTGATGTGTAAGTTTTACTGCTTATATAAATACCGATAATGTTTACTACTTATACATGGTTTAATTATGGTTCAATTGAAACCAGAAATAAATTAAATGTTTTGTTGTCTTTGGACTCTCTTCTATTTCTTATAGCTGCCCTCAAGAACCAAAAAAGCAGGGTGTTACGGGATCTCTTACAACTACAAGTTCTGTTATTGAAGAGTTTTTTAAAGATGACAATGTCTATGAAGTTTTTGATGAAAAACAATCCCAAGAACCTCCAGTGGCAAGGCAATCAGAATAAGAAACTCTAATTTTGTCATCATTTGATAGGTATGTTACTTGCTTTTCTTTAATATCATTTTTGTTTAATATCATTTAGGTTCACTGTAAGTTTGGATTTAGGTTCACTATTTGTTTGGATTTCGGTTCACTATAATGATTAATATCATTTTTGTTTAATATTATTGTTAAATATCTATCATCTTGCAATGCTGCTCAACCTAGGCAAAGGGAAAATGAAAGGCCTTCCTTTAGCCTTGGGATAAGTCCACCAGTATCTCAACCAACTCAGCCCTCTCAAGAGAGTGTTTCAGAGCTTGAAATACTGGCAGAGGCGGTGGTAGATGCTGGAGTGATAGTAGCATTAAAATTTGCTGAAGCAACATCTTCCGAGCCAACTTTACCAGCTGCTGAAGTTTTCAAAACTCCGGGAAAAAAGATAAAAATCTCGAAGGAGTTGATCAAAAGTGTTATCATTGGATGACACATGTGAAAAAGAACAGTAGCAACGAATATGAAGCAATATTTGTCTCTAAACATGAGGCGCTTTATGAGGGGTTAAGAGAATATTTCATGTCTCTAATGCCCAAAGAACAAGTGCATGCCTCGGTAAATTCTTTCCCAATTGCGTTAACAATAATAATTTTTCTAAACACTCTTATACAGTATATCTCATAACTTTTCTTCCTGTTGGTTGTCAGTATACATAGCATGATTCTCAACCAAATCAAAGTTCGGCGGTATCAGGAACAAATATACATTGTGCCGCTGGATATTGTGGTAAGCTAAATTTCTTATTTGCTGCTGATTCTTTTTCGGTTCGGTCAGAATGTTAATATTGGTTCAACTGATTCTTACGTGTTCTGTTGAGTGCTTTTGCATGAAGAAAACTTTTTTCTTGATGATTGAATGTTTTTCACGTTTTATTCAGCATATGAATTGTGTTGGGTTCGGTGGAAATGTGATTTAACTGATATTCATTTTGCAAAATTTTATGTTGGGAACACATGGTGTGGAGTACACTGATAGGAGGACAAACAAGGCCTACAGGTTTGATATTGAGCGGTTGATGAGCGGATAATTTATACGCTTTTTGGCATTATTTTTAGTATGTTCTTAGTATATTTTAGTTAGTTTTTATGATTTTTATTAGTTTTTATTTAAAAATCACATTTCTAGACTTTACTATGAGTTTGTGTGTTTTTCTGTGATTTCAGGTATTTTCAAGCTGAAATTGAGGGACCTGAGTAAAAATCTGATTTAGAGGCTGAAAAAGGACTGCAGATGCTGTTGGATTCTGACCTCCCTGCACTCGAAGTGGATTTTCTGGAGCTACAGAAACCCAATTAGCGCGCTCTCAATTGCGTTGGAAAGTAGACATCCTGGGCTTTCCAGCAATATATAATAGTCTATACTTTGCCCGCGATTTGATGACCCAAAATGGCGTTCCAAGTCAGCACAAAAATTCTGGCGTCAAAACGCCAGAACTGGCATAAAAACTGGAGTTAAACGCCCAAACTGGCACAAAAGCTGGCGTTTAACTCCAAGAAAAGTCTCTACATATGGAAGCTTCAATACTGAGCCCAAGCACACACCAAGTGGACCCGGAAGAAGATTTCTGCATTAATTACCTATTTCTGTAACCCTAGGCTACTAGTTTGCTATAAATAGGACCTTTTGCTATTGTATTTACATACTTTTTACACACTTGATCATACTTTCATAGACCTGTTCATGTTTGAGGCTGGCCTCACGGCCATGCCTAGACTTCTTTTTCTTATGTATTTTCAACGGTGGAGTTTCTACACACCCTAGATTAAGGTGTGGAGCTCTGCTGTTCTTCATGAATTAATGCAAAGTACTATTGTTTTTCTATTCAATTCATGCATACTTCTTCTCTAAGATATTCATTTGTTCTTCAACTTGATGAATGTGATGATCCGTGACACTCATCATCATTTTCACCTATGAACATGTGCCTGACCACCACCTCTGTTCTACTAGCAATGGCTTGAATGCATATCTCTTGGATTTCTAATATAAGATTGGAACCTTCGTGGTATAGGCTAGAATTATTGGCGGTCATTCTTGAGATCCGGAAAGTCTAAACCTTGTCTGTGGTATTTCGAGTAGGATATAGGAAGGGATGACTGTGACGAGCTTCAAACTCGCGATTGTTGGGCGTGTGACAGACGCAAAAGGATCAATGGATCCTATTCTAACATGATCAAGAACCGACAGATGATTAGCCGTGTGGTGACAGCGCATTTGGAACATTTTCACTGAGAGGATGGGAAGTAGCCATTGACAACGGTGATGCCCAACATAAAGCTTGCCATGGAAGGGAGTATGAATGATTGGATGAAGGCAATAGGAGAGGAACAAAGCATCTTCATACGCTACTGAAATTTCTACCAATGAATTACATAAGTATCTCTATCCTATTTTATGTTTTATTCATCTTTTAATTATCAATTCTCCATAACCATTTGAATCTTCCTGACTGAGATTTACAAGATGACCATAGCTTGCTTCAAGCCGATAATCTCCGTGGGACGACCCTTACTCACATAAGGTATTACTTGGACGACCCAGTGCACTTGCTGGTTAGTTGTGCGGACTTGTGACAAAGTGTGATTCACGTTTGAGAGCTCCAAGTCTTTGGCACCATTATTGATGATCACAATTTCGTACACCAAGTTTTTGGCGCCGTTGCCGGGGATTGTTCGAGTTTGGACAACTGACGGTTCATCTTGTTGCTTAGATTAGGTAATTTTATTTTATGATTATGCTTTTTACTTTTTATTTTTTCGAAAATTTTTTTCAAAAGTACAAAAAAATTTTCTATTCTGTTCTTAAGAGTTTTTAAGAATGAATTCTAGAGTTTCATGATGATTTGTTGAAGTCTGGCTGGTTGTGAAACCATGTCTAAACTTTTGGACCGAGGTTTCAACTTATCATCACAAGAGCTTGTTGATTTCTAACAATTTTGCTGTTGAGAGTAATGATCTGCTAAAGCTTGGCTGGCCATTGGCCATGTCTAGTATTTTGGACCGAAGCTTTCACTGAAAGCTTGGCTGGCTAGTGAGCCATGTCTAATTCCTGGACCGGAGTTTTAGACTAACATTGCAATGATTCCTGGAATTCTTATTAAAAATTGGTTTAATTACTCTGTTGGTCCCTATAGTTTAGCAAATTTTTCAATTAGGTCCCTACACTTTTTTTTCCTTTCAATTGGGTCCCTGCCCCCAATTTTTTTTTCAATTAGGTCCCTACTGTGACCAAATAGTTAGATTTAACGGAATATTCCGTTCCTAAGTTAAAGATTCCCTAACTTTATGTGAAATCCCTAATGCTCTTTCACTCATATTTTTCTGAAATACCATTTTACCCTCTTGGAAACTGTTCGGTCTCTTCTCCCAAACTTAGAGAAGAAACTTGTTTGCATGCCTTGCTTCCCAACTCGCTCAGCTGCAGAGATTAACCCCACCAGAATATTGCGGGAGGGTTTGGTGTCTCCGATATCACTGCCGTCGTCGTAGGTGTTGCTTCTTCCTCTAGGTAAGACAACGCTCAATGTTTCACTCATTGAAGGGTTTTTGTTCTTTTCTCCTGGGAAAGTTTGTCATTCTGTTTATTAGAGCTTCCTTGTGTTTCTGAAAGTGTTTGAAGAGGAATTTATGGCATTATTTTTTTTGTATGCAGTTATGGGTGATTTGGATTTCAGTATCAAAATGCACCATGGTGGCAAATTTGTTGACAGTGGACAACGATTAGAGTATTTAGGAGGAATGGTTGTGGAGGATTTACATTTTGAGGTTGACGAATGGTCATTGCAAGAGATTGTCAGTCAGCTAAAGCAACTAGGGTATAAGGGTTTCGCTAGGGTCTGGTACAAGGAACCTGGGATGGATTTGAAGTCAGGTTTTAGAGAGTTGAAGTCCGATGGAGATGCGATGAGAATGGCTAGGTCACTGGTGTCAAATTCCTGCAAACATTGCGAGGTATATGTTGTCGATGGAGCCAGAGAAAGTAAGGGGATTGAGATCACTTCAACTGATGCTGATTATGTACCAGAGGAAGGTGAGGACAGTGCTGATGATGATGGGTTGCTAGAGGTTGAAGTGGATGCTGAGTCAGAGCCTTCTACTGAAGAAGAGGTATTTGATGATAGTGCTGATGATGGTGACCATGATGATCAGTTTGGGTTTGAGGTGGAGGATAATGATCCACCATCAAATGCATTTGAGGGATTTAATGGCCCACTAAATGATGAGAGAACTGCAGCAGCTGGAACAGCTGAAGGTGATGAAGGTTTAAGGGAGGGTGATGAGCAACTCGGGGGCTTATCTGATGGATATGAGACTGATGACATAGATAGTTATGAGGGGGACTCTGATGATATGATAAAAAAGAGGAGGTTCCCTAAGTACAATGAGGCCGAGATAAACAGAGAGTATGAATTTCAGGTGGGGTTGGAATTTAAATCACTTAGTCAATTCAAAGAGGCTGTTAAGGAGCATGCCTTATTGAATGGTAGGGACATTAGGTTTCAAAAAAATGATAAGGTGAGGTGTAGAGTTGTTTGCAAAGGAAGAAAGGGAAAGTGCAAGTGGGTTTGTTTTGCGAGTAAGGTGGGGGGTTCTGACTGTTTCCGGATTAAGACGTTGAATGGAAAGCATACATGTGGAAGGAACTATAGCGGAAGACTTGCATCAAGTAGTTAGATCTCAAAGAAGATTGCCAATAACATCAGTAGAGGGGAAGAGATGAAGCTTGCGACAGTTATTCAGACTATACAAGACAAATACATGGCCAATATCAGTGTTGGTAAGGCTTACTGGGCAAGGAGGAAGGCAAGAGAGGAGGTACATGGGCGGGCAATTCAACAGTATGCTAAACTAAGGGATTACTGTGCAGAGATACTTAGGACAAATCCAGGATCTAGTCTGACCATATTGGTTGATAGGCTTTCTCTTACGCACCAGTCCCGATTTATGAGAATGTACATGTGCCTTGATGCAGTCAAAAAAGGCTTCTTGGCGGGGTGTAGACCTATTATTGGCATGGATGGATGTCACTTGAAGGGCGACCATGGACAGCAGCTGCTAGTTGCTGTTGGCAGAGATCCAAATGATAATTACTTTCCCATAGCCGTAGCTGCAGTAGAGGCAGAGACTAAGGACAGCTGGGGGTGGTTCTTGGAGATGCTGTTAAATGACATTGGAGAATCAAGAAAATGGGTTTTTATGAGTGACCAACAAAAGGTATCACTTTAATTTTTTGCAAGTAATTTTATCTAAATATAAATCTGCCATGTCTATGATGATATATGCAACTGATATGAGTTTGTGAATATAAGTTTGTGAATATAAGTCTGCCATGTTTGTGATGATATATGCAACTAATATGAGTTTGTGAATATAAGTTTGTGAATATAAGTCCGCCATGTTTATGATGATATATGCAACTGATTTGAGTTTGTAGATATAAATCTGAAATTTATATGATCATATATGCAATGCCTAAGATTGTGAACATAAGCTTGACATGTTAGTGATGCTATGTTTAGATGCAATGGCTAAGCTTTTGAACATTAATGTTGAATATTTGATATGTTAGTGAACATTTACCTGAGTATGTTGCGTATATTGTGTTCTGGACTGAATCAATAAAACAGGGGCTGATGCAAATCTTTCAAGAGGCATTGCCAACACTGGAGCATAGGCTTTGTCTGAGGCATTTATATGCCAACTGTAAGAAAGCATATGGGGGTGGTACTGTACTAAGGGACCTAATTCTGTCTATTGCCAAAGCTACCTATGTGGAAGAATGGGAAAGAAGGATGAATCAACTAAAGGAGCTCAACAGAGACTGTTATGAGAAGTTGTTGGCACTGGATCCAAAATTGTGGACAAAGAGTCACTTTACATTTCTGGCCAAGAGTGACATGCTGATGAACAACATCTCCGAGGCATTCAATGGAAGAATCCTAGAGGCAAGAGACAAGCCAATTCTGACAATGTTTGAATGGATTAGGTGCTATTTGATGACAAGGTTTGCAGAGAAAAAGAAGGCAGAGAGGTATGAGGGTACACTTTTGCCAAAACCCAAGAAACGGCTAGATATCATCGCAGTTAGAGCTATGGAGTGGCAAGCTAAATGGGCAGGAGACCTGAAGTATGAAGTCCACCATAAGAACAGGATGATCATGGAAAGGTTTGTGGTTGATTTGATGGCTGGAAGGTGTAGTTGTAGGTTCTGGGGTTTGTGTGGTATGCCGTGTCCCCATGCTTGCTGTGCTATCTTTGAGAAGGGTGACAACCCGGAAGATTATTGTAGTAACTATTACAGCAAGGCAGCATACCTTGCTACATATGGGCAGTCAATATCACCAATCAATGGAGAAAATATGTGGCCAAAGATACAATGCGATACCATCATCCCTCCAATTTTCAGAGTTAAACCAGGAAGGCCAAGGATGGTTAGGATAAGGGAACCCGATGAAAACAGATCACAGACAAAGTATAGAAGATCTGGAACTTCTGTTACCTGCAGTAATTGTGGCCAATACGGACACAATAGGAGACTCTGTCCAAACCCTATAGTGACAGGTATTGTTTGCCAACTTATTTTGTTCAATTGTTGATGAACTATTATTAACTGCTATTTCATCTTGTAGCTCCTGAAGTCACACAAGGATCTGATGCTGCAACTGGAACTGGAGAAGTTGACTCTGCTGCTAATGAACCTGCTGCTGCTGATGAAACAAATGGATCTGCAGCTGCTGCAACTGATAGATCCAGGATGGTTAAAGGGAGAGGCAGAGGAAGAGCAGCAGCAGGTATGGTTAAAGGCAGAGGAAGATCAGCAGGAGGGATGGCCAGAGGAAGGGGTAGAGGGAGGGCTGCACCCATGACTGCAACAGCATCAAGGCCTTCAAACACCCTTGCACCCACATCCCAGCCACCACACACCCCTGCACCCACATCCCAGCCACCACACACCCCTGTCCCACCCTCACAACCTACAAACACCCATGCACCACCATCACAGCCTGCACCACCATCACAGCCTACCACCTTACCCACACCCGCATCACTGCCCACCACTTTGCCTACACATGCATCACTGCCCACTGCACCAGCATCTCAACCTTTGCCCAAGACTAAAATCTTTGGTGTCAGAAGAAGTGGAAGACTGAAGATTGGAGTTAGGAAGCCAACAAATCAGCCGCCTGAACATGTTGACCTTACACTTGATTGAGGTTGAATAGAGTTTAGGGTTTCTTTTTGATATCTCTTGTGTTATGTAGGATTTGTGTTCACCTGTGACTCTGGTTTCTTTATTGTTTGGACCACTGTTGTTATGTGTTGTGGACCACTTTTGTTATGTTGGTAGAAAACTGTTTTGAGTGGGTGTCACATTTATTTTGTTGCTATCTAGGTGTCCTACATTATATAATGTAAAAAACAATGGTATCTAACTATCAATTATAATTCAATGCATCTTTTGTTTTACCTACTTTTTTCTTAGTATCATACTTGTATGCATATTAAATAGAAAAGGAACACCTTTCATTTACAAAAATTAAACATTTCATATAACTTCATTGCACCCATGCTAAACAGTATACTATTGTCTTATATAGACTATTACATTATCATAACAACCATGCTTTCTACATCTTTACATATAACACTGCAACAATCAAAACACCTAATATCAAGCCCAGCATAACTAGCATCTTGTATTGCTTTTTCATACTATCTTCCATCTTAGCAAATTGGTTCTCCACTGAACTCAGCTCAGCACATAACCTTCCTACCCAGGCATCTATTTCTCCAACCTCTGCAATTAATCTCTCTAGATCCACACTTAATCTGTCCATCTTCCTTTCTTGTGCCTCAAATTCTCTAACCCTTCCAAGTACTTGCTGTGAACTGTTCACTGCATCTTCTCCAGATATCTTTTTTTCTTTCCCATCAACCCACTCAAAAAACTTGCATCTCCTATTAGGGCAAGAAATGAATCTTCTGTTTGGATTTTTTGATGTACTTGAACTACGAAGAATCAGAGTGTCTCCACAAAAGCACCAGACCCTCCTTTCCTTTTGCTTCAACCATCCGCTCTTCTCATCTCCTTCATCATCAATTCACTCGAAGAACTTGCATTTTGGCATTCTCCCACAACCAGCATACTTTCTTCCATGGCTTGCTACTGCAGATGAAGACATCACAGCAACTGCCTCACCACAAAAACAAAGATGTCTCTTCTTGATGAGGGTTTTGGAACTACAGACTCCTGAAGATAACTGACTCTGATCTATGAGTATTGACATAGTAAGGATAAGGGTTGCAAAGAGAGGAGCAGAAGTTTGAGGAAGATGCGAGAAGAAGAGAGTTAGAACTCAGATCCTCAGATCCCTACTTAGTCTCCTTCATTTGTAAGGGATAAGTGAGGGTTATAATGGTCAAATCACTCAATCTTAACATTTTTTTGTAACATTTACCGTCAATAGGGACCTAATTGAAAAAAAAAAATTGGGGGCAGGGACCCAATTGAAAGGAAAAAAAGTGTAGGGACCTAATTGAAAAATTTGCTAAACTATAGGGACCAACATAGTAATTAAACCTTAAAAATTTTGAATCCCTTTATTTTCCTTTCCACTCAATTTTCGAAAAATAAAAAAAAAATTTATAAAACCATAAAAATAAAAAATATTTTATGTTTCTTGTTTGAGTCTAGTATCAATTTTTAAGTTTGGTGTCAATTGCATGTCTTTATTCTTCTTGCATTTTTCGAATACATGCATTATGTTCTTCATTGATCTTCAAGTTATTCTTGATGATTTCCTTGCTCTGATCTTTGAATTCTCTTGTTTTGTGTCTTTTGTTGTTTCTTACATGCATTTTCAAATTGTTATAGTCCTTAGTATACAAACTTCTAAGTTTGGTGTTTTGCATGCATTGTTTATTTGATCTTAGTTGCATTTTTATTGTTTCTCATCATTAAAAATTCAAAAAATTTTCAAAATTGTGTCTTTTCAAGTCAATAACACAGAGAATTGAAGATTCAGAACATTCAGCAGAGGAATTACACAGAAGCTGGGCGTTCAAAACGCCTAGTGAAGAAGGAAAACTGGCGTTTAAACGCCAGCCAGGGTACCTGGCTGGGCGTTAAACGCCCAAAAAGGTAGGATTTTGGGCGTTAAACGCCAGAATGGATGCCATTCTGGGCGTTTAACGCCAGGATGACACTAGAGGGAAGATTTTGTTTTTAATTCAAATCTTTTTCAAGTTTTCATAATTTTTCAAAATCAATTTTTTTCAAATCATATCTTTTCAATCATATCTTTTCAAAATCAATTTCTTTTCAATTTTTTTTATTTATTACTATTTCGAAAGTCCTTGCTACAATTAGTGATTTTCAAGTTATTACTTGCCTATTAAGAAAGGAGCAAAAGTTTTAATTCTAGAATCATATCTTCTAATTTCTTGTTAGTCAAGTAATCAACTTTAATTTTAAAACTTTCCTTTTTTATTTGATTTTCAATCATATCTTCTCAATCATATCTTTTCAATCATATCTTTTCAATCACATCTTTTTCAAAATTAAGTCTCAATCATATCTTTTTTATTTCTAATTTCAAAATCTTTTTCAAAATTCACTTAATTTCTTTCCTAATCTTAGTTTTCGAAAATCATCAATCAAATTTCAAATTTCTTTTAATTTTTTTTTAAAAATCTTTTTAATTTATTTTCGAAAATTCTTCCCCTTTTCTCACACCCTTTTATTTAAGGACTAACACTCCTCCTCAATATGCAATTCGAACTCTATCTCCCTTGATAAGTCCGAATTCTCTCTTCTCTACCTCCTCCTTCTATTCTTCTTTTCCTCTGACACCTCAAGGAATCTCTATACTGTGACATAGAGGATTCTGTATTTTCTTCTTCTCTCTTTTCATATGAGCAGGAGCAAGGACAAAGGCATTCTTGTTGAAGCTGATCCTGAACCTGAAAGGACCTTGAAGAGAAAGCTAAGAGAAGCTAAAGTACAACTCTCTATAGAGGACCTAACGGAACCTTTCAAACAAGAAGAAGCCATGGCAGCCGAAAACAACAACAATTCCAACAAATGCAAGGAAGGTGCTTGGTGACTTTACTGCACCTACTCCTGACTTCTATGGGAGAAGCATCTCAATCCCTGCCATTGGAGCAAACAACTTTGAGCTTAAGCCTCAATTAGTCTCTCTGATGCAACAGAATTGCAAGTTTCATGGACTTCCATTGGAAGATCCTCATCAGTTCTTAGCTAAATTCCTTCAAATCTGTGACACTGTCAAGACCAATGGGGTTGATCCCGAGGTCTACAAGCTTATGCTTTTTCCCTTTGCTGTAAGAGACAGAGCTAGAACATGGTTGGATTCACAACCTAAAGAAAGCCTGAACTCTTGGGAAAAGCTAGTCAATGCCTTCTTGGCAAAATTCTTCCACCTCAAAAATTGAGCAAGCTTAGAGTGGAAGTCCAAACCTTCAGATAGAAGGAAGGCGAATCCCTCTATGAAGCTTGGGAAAGATACAAGCAATTGATCAGAAGGTGTCCTTCTGACATGCTTTCAGAATGGAGCATCATAAGTATCTTCTATGATGGTCTGTCTGAACTGTCCAAGATGTCATTGGACAACTCTGCTGGAGGACCTCTTCATCTGAAGAAGACGCCTGCAGAAGCTCAGGAACTTATTGAAATGGTTGCAAATAACCAATTCATGTACACCTCTGAAAGGAATCCTGTGAATAATGGGACAAGTTAGAAGAAAGGAGTTCTTAAGATTGATACTCTGAATGCCATATTGGCTCAGAACAAAATATTGACTCAACAAGTCAATATGATTTCTCAGAGTCTGTCTGGAATGCAAGCAGCAATAGTCAGTACCAAAGAGGCTTCATCTGAAGAAGAAGCTTATGATCCTGAGAACCCAGCAATGGAAGAGGTGAATTACATGGGAGAATCCTATGGAAACACCTATAATCCTTCATGGAGAAATCATCCAAACCTTTCATGGAAGGATCAACAGAGGCCTCAACAAGGCTTCAACATCAATAATGGTGGAAGAAATAGGTTTAACAATGGCAAACCTTTTCCATCATCTTCTCAGCAACAGACAGAGAATTCTAAGCAAAGCCACTCTGACTTAGCAACCATAGTCTCTGATCTAATCAAAACCACTCAAAGTTTTATGACTGAAAGAAGGTCCTCCATTAGAAATTTGGAGGCACAAGTGGGTCACCTGAGTAAGAAAGTTACTGAACTCCCTCCTAGTACTCTCCCAAGCAATACAGAAGAGAATCCAAAAGGAGAGTGCAAGGCCATCACCATAACCCACACGGCCAAACCTGGAGAGAAGGAAGAGGCAGTGATCTTCACTGAGGAAGACCTCAATGAAAAACCATGGGAATCTGAGGATCACATTGAGACCATGGAGATTTCATTGAATCTACTTCTACCATTCATGAGCTCTGATGAGTATTCTTCCTCTGAAGAGGATGAAGATGTTATTGAAGAACAAGTTGCTAAGTACCTTCGAGCAATCATGAAGCTAAATGCCAAGTTATTTGGTAATGAGACTTGGGAGGATGAACCCCATTACTCATCAAAGAACTGGATGACTTGACTAGGTAGAGATTACCTCTGAAGAGACAAGATCCTGGAAAGTTCTCAATACCTTGTACCATAGGCATCATGACCTTTGAAAAGGCTCTGTGTGACCTAGGGTCAAGCATAAACCTCATGCCTCTCTCTGTAATGGAGAAACTAGGAATTTTTGAGGTTCAAGCTGCAAGAATCTCATTAGAGATGGCAGACAATTCAAGGAAACAAGCTTATGGACTTGTAGAGGATGTCTTGGTAAAGGTTGAAGACCATTACATCCCTGCTGATTTCATAATTCTAGAGACTGAGAAGTGTATGGATGAATCCATCATCCTTGGCAGACCCTTCCTAGCCACAGCAAAAGCTGTGATTGATGTTAACAGAGGAGAATTGGTCCTTCAAGTGAATAAGGACTCCCTTGTGTTTAAAGCTCAAGGATCTCCCTCTGTAATCATGGAGAAGAAGCATGAAAAGCTTCTCTCAATGCAGAGTCAAATAGAGCCCCCACATTCAAACTCTAAGTTTGTTGTTGGGAGGCCATGCTCTGAGTATCTGTGAGGCTCCATAAGAGCCCACTGCCAAGCTATTGATATTAAAGAAGCGTTTGTTGGGAGGCAACCCAATTTTTACTTATCTATGTTAAATTTCTATTTTCTATTGTTATTTTATGTTTTCTATAGGTTGATGATCATGTGAAGTCACAAAAACAACTGAAAAAGCAAAAACAGAATGAAAAACAGTATTAAAAACAGAACACCTTGGAGGAGAAACTTACTGGCGTTTAAACGCCAGTAAGGGTAGCAGAATGGGCGTTAAACGCCCAGTCTGGCACCATTTTGGGCGTTTAACGCCAGAAAGGGGCACAGAGCTGGCGTTTAACGCCAGAAAAGGGCAAGAAGCTGGCGTTAAACGCCAGGATTGGCAGAGAAGGGCGTTTTATACGCCACTTGGTGCAGGGATGAAAAATCCTTGACACCTCAGGATCTGTGGACCCCACAGGATCCCCACCTACCCCACCTCTCTCTCTCTTCTTTAACCATTCACCAATCACCTCAATACTTCTTTCCCAAAAACCCTTCACCTATCAAATCCTACCCTCTTCTCCATAAACCCTTCACCAATCCACATCCATTCATCATAAAACCCCACCTACCTCACCATTCAAATTCAAACCACTTTCCCTCCCAAACCCACCCTATATGGCCGAACCCCAACCCTCTCTCTACCCCTATATAAACCCATCTTCACTCCTTCATTTTCACACAACATAAACACTACTTCTCCCCCTTGGCCGAAACACCAACCCCCCTCCATCTCCTCCATTTCTTCTTCTTCTACTCTCTTCTTTCTTCTTTTGCTCGAGGACGAGCAAATATTTTAAGTTTGGTGTGGTAAAAGCATTGCTTTTTGTTTTTCCATAACCATTTATGGCACCAAAGGCCGGAGAAACCTCTAGAAAGAGGAAAGGGAAGGCAAAAGCTTCCACCTCCGAGTCATGGGAGATGGAGAGATTCATCTCAAAGGTGCATCAAGACCACTTCTATGAAGTTGTGGCCAAGAAGAAGGTGATCCCCGAGGTCCCTTTCAAACTCAAAAAGGGTGAATATCCGGAGATCAGACATGAGATTCGAAGAAGAGGTTGGGAAATTCTCACCAACCCCATTCAACAAGTCGGGATCTTAATGGTTCAAGAGTTCTATGCCAATGCATGGATCACCAAGAACCATGATCAAAGTGTGAACCCGGACCCTAAGAATTGGCTTACAATGGTCTGAGGGAAATACTTAGATTTCAGTTCGAAAAATGTAAGGTTGGCATTCAACTTGCCCATGATGTAAGGAGATGTACACCCCTACACTAGAAGGGTCAACTTTGATCAAAGGTTAGACCAAGTCCTCATAGACATTTGTGAAGAGGGAGCTCAATGGAAGAGAGATTCAAAAGGGAAGTCGGTTCAACTAAGAAGGCATGACCTCAAGCCTGTGGCTAGGGGATGGTTGGAGTTCATCCAACGCTCAATCATTCCCACTAACAACTGGTCTGAAGTTACTATAGACCGGGCTATCATGATTCATAGCATCATGATTAGAGAGGAAGTAGAAGTTCATGAGGTTATATCCTAAGAACTCTACAAGGTGGCGGACAAGTCCTCTACTTTGGCAAGGTTAGCCTTCCCTCATCTCATTTGTCACCTTTGCAATTTGGCTGGAATTGACATAGAGGAAGACATCCTCATTGATGAGGACAAGCCCATCACTAAGAAAAGGATGGAGCAAACAAGAGATCCAACTCATGGGCAAGAGCATGAGAAAATTCCTCATCATGAAATCCCTGAGATGCCTCAAGGGATGCATTTTTCTCCACAAAACTATTGGGAGCAAATCACCACCTCCCTAGGAGAATTAAGTTCCAATATGGGACAACTAAGGGAGGAGCACCAAGAGCATTCCATCCTCCTCCATGAAATTAGAGAAGACCAAAGAACCATGAGAGAGGAGCAACAAAGGCAAGGAAGACACATTGAGGAGTTCAAGCACTCCATAAGATCTTCAAGAGGAAGAACAAGCCGCCATCACTAAGGTGGACCCGTTCTTTAATTTCTTTGTTCTTTATTTTCTGTTTTTCGAAAATTATGCTTTATGTTTATTTATATTTGTGTCTTTATTACATGATCATTAGTGTTTTAGTGTCTATGCCTTAAAGTTATGAATCCATCACCTTTCTTAAATGAAAAATGCTCCTAATTGAAAAAGAAAAAGAAGTACATGAGTTTCGAATTTTAAAACAGTTTAGTTATTTTGATGTGGTGGCAATACTTTTGTCTTTCTGAATGAATGCTTGGACAGTGCATATTTTTTGAATTTATTGTTCATGAATGTTAAAATTGTTGGCTCTTGAAAGAATGATGGGAAAGGAGAAATGTTATTTAATAATCTAAAAAATTATAAAATTGATTCTTGAAGCAAGAAAAAGCAGTGAAAAGCTTGCAAAAAAAATATATATGCAAAAAAAAAAAAAGAAGAAGAAGAAAGAAAAAGCAAGCAGAAAAAGCCAATAGCCCTTAAAACCAAAAGGCAAGGGTAAAATAAAAAGGATCCAAGGCTTTGAATATCAGTGGATAGGAGGGCCCACAGGAATAAAATCCTGGCGTAAGCGGCTAAACCAAGCTGTCCCTAACCATGTGCTTGTGGCGTGAAGGTGTCAAGTGAAAACTTGAGACTAAGCGGTTAAAGTCGTGGTCCAAAGCAAAAAAAGAGTGTGCTTAAGAGCTCTGGACACTTCTAATTGGAGACTCTAGCAAAGCTGAGTCACAATCTGAAAAGGTTCACCCAGTTATGTGTCTGTGGCATTTATGTATCCGGTGGTAATACTGGAAAACAAAATGCTTTGGGTTACGGCCAAGACTCATAAAGTAGCTGTGTTCAAGAATCAACATACTTAACTAGGAGAATCAATAACACTATCTGTATTCTGAGTTCCTATAGATGCCAATCATTCTGAAATTCAAAGGATAAAGTGAGATGCCAAAACTGTTTAGAAGCAAAAAGCTAATAAGCCCCGCTCATCTAATTAAAGACTGATCTTCATAGATATTTTTGGAATTCATTGTATATTCTCTTCTTTTTATCCTATTTGATTTTTAGTTGCTTGGGGACAAGCAACAATTTAAGTTTGGTGTTGTGATGAGCGGATAATTTATACGCTTTTTGGCATTGTTTTTAGTATGTTCTTAGTATATTTTAGTTAGTTTTTATTATATTTTTATTAGTTTTTATTTAAAAATCACATTTCTAGACTTTACTACAAGTTTGTGTGTTTTTCTGTGATTTCAGGTATTTTCTGGCTGAAATTGAGGGACCTGAGCAAAAATCTGATTCAGAGGCTGAAAAAGGACTGCAGATGCTGTTGGATTCTGACCTCCCTGCACTCAAAGTGGATTTTCTGGAGCTACAAAAGCCCAATTGGCGCGCTCTCAATTGCGTTGGAAAGTAGACATCCTGGGCTTTCTAGAAATATATAATAGTCCATACTTTACCCGAGATTTGATGACCCAAACTGGCATTCCAAGTCAGCACAAAAATTCTGGCGTCAAAACGCTAGAACTGACATAAAAGCTGGAGTTAAACGCCCAAACTGGCACAAAAGCTCGCATTTAACTCTAAGAAAAGTCTCTACACATGGAAGCTTCAATACTCAGCCCAAGCACACACCAAGTGGGCCCGGAAGAAGATTTCTGCATTAATTACCTATTTTTGTAACCCTAGGCTACTAGTTTGCTATAAATAGGACCTTTTGCTATTGTATTTACATACTTTTTACACACTTGATCATACTTTCATAGACCTGTTCACGTTTGAGGCTGGCCTCATGGACATGCCTAGACTTCTTGTTCTTATGTATTTTCAACGGTGGAGTTTCTACACACCATAGATTAAGGTGTGGAGCTCTACTGTTCTTCATGAATTAATGCAAAGTATTACTGTTTTTCTATTCAATTCACGCTTACTTCTTCTCTAAGATATTGATTCGTTCTTCAACTTGATGAATGTGATGATCCGTGACACTCATCATCATTCTCACCTATGAATATGTGCCTGACAACCACCTCTGTTCTACTAGCAATGGCTTGAATGCATATCTCTTGGGTTTCTAATCTAAGATTGGAACCTTCGTGGTATAGGCTAGAATTATTGGCGGTCATTCTTGAGATCCGGAAAGTCTAAACCTTATCTGTGGTATTCTGAGTAGGATATGGGAAGGGATGACTGTGACGAGCTTCAAACTCGCGATTGTTGGGCG
Source organism: Arachis ipaensis (assembly GCF_000816755.2). Classification (NCBI taxonomy): domain Eukaryota; kingdom Viridiplantae; phylum Streptophyta; class Magnoliopsida; order Fabales; family Fabaceae; genus Arachis; species Arachis ipaensis. The sequence continues at coordinate 20,267,293 of NC_029785.2, forward strand.
TGTGACAGACGCAAAAGGATCAATGGATCCTATTCCAACATGATCGAGAACCGACAGATGATTAGCCGTGCGGTGACAGCGCATTTGGAACATTTTCACTGAGAGGACAGGAAGTAGCCATTGACAACGGTGATGCCCAACATAAAGCTTGCCATGGAAGGGAGTATGAATGATTGGATGAAGGCAATAGGAAAGTAGAGGTTCAAGAGGAACAAAGCATCTTCATACGCTTAACTGAAATTCCTACCAATGAATTACATAAGTATCTCTATCCTATTTTATGTTTTATTCATCTTTTAATTATCAATTCTCCATAACCATTTGAATCTGCCTGACTGAGATTTACAAGATGATCATAGCTTACTTCAAGCCGGCAATTTCCGTGGGATCGACCCTTACTCACGTAAGGTATTACTTGGACGACCCAGTGCACTTGCTTGTTAGTTGTGCGAAATTGTGACAAAGTGTGATTCATGTTTGAGAGCTCCAAGTCTTTGGCGCCATTGTTAATGATCACAATTTCGTGCACCAGCAGTATGTCCAACACCGCCAATTTCTTGACAAAAGGAAACTTGCATCGCATCCATTTGTAAGTTGTAGTTTCTCAAAATTCTTTGATAATTCTCTTGTTTGCTATTGTTTCGACTAAAATATTCTATAATTTTCCAAAACTTCAGCTATTTGTCCTAATTTGCAATGGACAGCATGGTGGTTATGGATTTCTGATGTTAACAAAAAGAAATTCTATGTCCTTGACCCTATCAATAAGCTGCCAGAACATATACCTGATTCGAGGAAAAAACTGAACAAATTTGTTGTAAGTTATTTTCTTGTAAATTATTCAAATTTTTCTGTACATGAGAGGAGTTCGGTTCATTGTTGTTGGTTCTCTTTATTTACTTTTTTTTGTCTCTTTCAGGGTTTAATAATTTCCCATATGAGGGTGTACGCTGGGGCGGAATACTTAATGGAGGATGGATTGGGAGAGGAAGTAGAGTATATCCAATTGAATGGTCAACGTACAGATTAAGAATCTTTCCCTTCTATAGTGCTATTTTTAATGTGTTTTATTTTGTATACTGATAAACCACTATTTTATGGTTTATCTTGTGCTAATTTGAGTGGTTTTTATCAAGTCGTTGCACACTTATTCATACAATCTGCATGATTTTACAAATCCTTCCTAATTTTGTTCTATGATTGAAAACTTGCTTCCTAAGCCTTTAAATTGTGTATTTTTAATCCCTCTATATTCCATTCGATGCCGTGATTTGTGTGTTAAGTATTTTCAGGCTTTATAGGGAAGGAATGGCTTAGAGGATGGAGAGGAAGCTTGCAAAAATAGAAGGAACATAAGAAACAAAGGAGATGACCAACGAGGATCGACGCGCACGCATGGCTCACGCGTGCACGTGACTTGGAGCTCTCAACAGCAACGCGTACGCGTACTTGACGCGTACGCGCGAAAAGCGAAATTGCATGGAGATGCGTGCGCGTACCTGACGCGTACGCGTGACACGCGAAGAAGACCATCGACGCGTATGCGTGACTGACGCGTACGCGTGACATGCGCCACGTGCAAAAATCGTAGAAGACACTGGGGGCGATTTTGGGCTGAGTTTGGACCCAGTTTTCGGCCCAGAAACATAGACTAGAGCTAGGGGACAAGCAGAGACTCAACACACATTCTCATTCACTTAGTTTTTAATTTTAGTTTTGAATCTTGGAGAGAAAAATACTACTTCCTCTAGGGTTTTTCACATTTATAGTTTTAGAGTTTTATACTTTTGATTTGGATATTGAGAAGAGTTACTACCTCCGTTGAAGTTTCTATCATTCTAGTTTGTTTCCTTATTCCCTTATCCTTTTAATCACCCATTAACCCTGTTCAGATGTTACATATGAATATCTTTGATTTTGGAATTTATTAATGCAAAGAACTATTTTTACCTTTAATTAATTTTCAGTTATTATTTTATTTAGTTTATCATGTCTTCTTTTTATTCCCTTTATATGTCTGTGAAAGTGGTATTCATGTCAATGGAGTAGACTCCTAACTTGACTTGGGAGTTGATTAATAGGAGACCCTTGAGTTGGAATACTCAAGTGTTAATTTTAATTGGAAGTTGTTGGCTAAATCTCTAGTCACTGACGTTAATCCTTCCATAGGAGAGGATTAGGACTTGTGAATTAGAGTTAGCTCAATTACTTGACTTTCCTTTATTCGGTAAATGTTAACTAAGTAAAAATAACAACCTCTTAGTATTACACTTGGTAAAAGTCAACAAGAGCAGAAATTCCGATTAATCTTCTCTCACTCAAGGCTTTTTATTTCAAATATATAAACCTCTTGTTAATTTTCATTGCTTTAATTTATTATCAATTATTTCTCCACTCTCCAACTCTAAAATTTCTCAGAAAACTCCTTACCAATAAATTGCACTCTTTTGTCAACTCGTTGGGAGATGACCTGGGAATTCTACTCCCAGTATGTTATTCTTAAACTGTGACAACCTTTTTTAAATTGATAAGCGGAATTTTAGTCAGTTAAGAACTGTACTTGCAACACTATTTTCACTATAAATTCTTAATCGGCAATTTTTCGCCTGTCAATTTTTGGCGCCATTGCCAGGGAGTTGCAACAGTGTGCTAAATTATTGGTTGGTGTAAATATTTTTAATTTTACATATTTGCATATTTTATTTTATTTTATTACCATGAGCTGTATGTTTCTTTTATTGAATGACGCATTCACTACCTGATCCGAGCTTAGCTGCGTTTGATCCTGAAATTGAAAGAACTATTTCACGTATTAGGCGAGCTCGGCGTCGGTTAGCCTCTGAGGGCGGTGAAGTGGTTACTACCAATTCACCAGTCTTATCAGAGAGCGAATCTGAAGCGCCATTTAAGGAAGAAACAAGCTCTTCTTCTACTGATTCTGTTGATTTACGTGCAGGTAATATGGCGGAGCGCAGAAGGATTACTTTCCAGGAAGCAGGAGCCCTAGACTTTACACTGTAACCGTATCAAGCGCGTCATCCAAATCTGGCTGCAGAATTTGAATTGAAGACTGCGCTAATCAATCTAATACCTAAGTTTCATGGCTTACCTGCTCAGGAGCCTATCAAGCACCTTAGAGATTTTCAGACAGACTGCTCAACTACTAGGCGTCATGGTGCAGATGAGACTACTATTTTGCTATCTGCCTTCCCGTTTTCTCTTGAGGAAAAGGCAAGGGAGTGGTTCTATACTCAACCTGAAGAAGTTGTTACTAATTGGGATATGCTCAGAAGGGAATTCCTGGACAAATACTTTTTGGCTGAAGTTACAGATAGACTGAGGAAAGAAATTTCCTGTATTATCCAAGGCGAATCAAAGACTCTTTACGAGTATTGGGAACGCTTGAGGAATCTCCTAGACTCATGCCCCCACCACAAGATTGACCAGTTGGTGTTGATTAGCTATTTTACACAAGGCCTGAAGCCTCAAGACAAGACTACATTAGATGTTGTGAGTAATGGCTCTCTGAAGAAGTACAAGACGGCGACAGAAGCGTGGCAACTGATCACCAATTTAGCTGAGTTTATCCCAAGGATATTGCGGAGGTTTCCTCTAGTAGTGAGACTGCTGCTCTCACACAGACTCTGGGAGAGATAACTAATATACTGAAGTAGCTACAGCTGAATCAACAACAACGTCAGCCTCCTTTACAACTACAGTGTCAACAGTTGGTTCCTCAAAGAGTGTGCAGAATATGTGCCTGCTATACTCATTACACTGATGAATGTCCGCAGCTCCAACAAGAAGACAACACCTTGGTAGCTACCCATAATTTCTATGACCGCCTAAATCAAGGATACTATCAACAAGGCGGTAATTATAACCAAGGTGGGAACTACAATCAAGGTTGGTAAGATAACTCCAACCAAGGCTGGAGAGACAATTCCAACCAGGGGTGGAGAGATAATTCCAACCAAAGGTGGAGGGACAACTACAACCGAGGAGGTAGAGACAACGGTGAAAATCAGAGGTGGAACAACAACAACAGACTGCAGAACCAAAACTAGCCTTATCGAGCACCTCACCAAAGGCAGTCCCAAGCGCCTCAGAACAACCAATAGCAGGCCCCTCAAATTACTTACCCCCCTTCTACCTCTAATGATGAGATGTTTCGCTTTATTGCGCAATGACAACAAGACATTCAGAATACGATTAACTCTGCTATAAATGGTCTTATCTCCACTATTGATAAACCCCAATTTCGTGGTTTATCTTATGCTTATTTTGGGGGATTTTATCACATTTTCTCACATTTATTCAATGAAATAGCATGGTTTTATAATTCTCCCTTTAATTATGCTTAAGTGTAAAAACATGCTTTTTAGGCCCTTAAATTGGTGATTTTAATTCACTTTAATTCCATTCGATGCCTTGATGTGTTTGTTGAGTGATTTCAGGTTCATAAGGCAAGTATTGGATGGAAGAAATGAGAGAAAAAGCATACAAAGTGGAGAATGCATGAGGAAACAAGAATTAGGAATGCATCGATGGGCACGCAAGCGTACAAGGCACGTGCGCGCAGAAGTAACTTCACATAGAGACGCGCACGCGTACATGACGCGTACGCGTGGATGAAGAAACAGCCAATCGACGCGCACGCGCACATGGCGCGTACGCGCTGATACTCGCACATGACCCACTTATAGGCAAAATGCTGGGGGCGATTTCTGAGCTGCCCAGGCCCAAATCCAACCTGTTTCTGAGTGTATTTCATGTAAAATTGAAGTCCAAGCAAAAGGGGGAGCAATTAGTTAGTCAACATGAGCCTTTAGTTAGTTTTCTAGAGAGAGAAGCTCCCTCTTTTCTCTAGAATTAGGTTAGGATTAGGATAAATTGTTTTGGATCTTGAATTAATTACTTGATTTTATCTTGTGTCTTTTACAATTTCTCATTTCTACCTCCTGATTTTCTTAGTTATAATGTTAATTTCTCATTTTACTCTCTTTAATGTTGATGAACATTGTTAGATCTAATTTCCTTTTAATGCAATTTCATGTTTCTATGTTTCTTTTATGTTGATCTTGCTTGCTATTATTGATTTCTCGCTTATGATAGTTATGGGTTTCCTTAATTTTAGTATTTTGTGATGTTTACTTTTATTACACTCTAAATGTTTGATGAAATATTCTCTCTAGTTTTTGAGTAGTTTTCTTGACCCTTGGCCTAGGCTAAGCGAATTGAGTGACCTTGAGTCATTGGGTCTCAATGATTTGGTGATTTGAGAACCCTTGGTGATCAATTTGATACTCATTGACACCAACCCACTACTAATCTAATTAGTAGATAGGTTGGGATTTATGGGTTGATGTGATCAAGCCTATTTGACGTACCTCAAGTTTAGGAGTAGATATTACGTACTTAAAGCTTTTGGAGGTAGACTTAATAGGTTGGCCTCTCATAATTATCAATGTATGGTTTGTAGACAAGGATGGTGATCTCAATTACCTATGTCTAGCCAAGAGTACTTCTTCTTTCTTTTATTAGTTAATTGTTCATTTACTTTCTTGTCATTTACTTTTCTTGCCAATTATAAAATCAAACCCCCCTTATCCTTCATAGCCAATAATTAAACACTTTATTGCAATTCCTCGTGAGACGATCCGAGGTTTAAATACTTCGGTTATTTCTTATTTGGGGTTTGTTCCTTGTGAGAACCAAAATTTTTGATGTGAGAATTGTTTGTTGGTTTGGAGCTATGCTTACAACGAAATAATTCTTTTCTATAAGAAGAAAATCTAGACCATCGAGCAATTATCACCTATCAAAATGGCGCCGTTGCCGGGGATTGCAATGGTGCTATGTTATTGGCTATTGTATATATTGTGAATAGTTTGATTTTTGGTTTGCTTGTTGGTTTTTGCTAGTTGTAGGACTTAGTTTTCTTTATTTCCTGTTAGCTTTTGTTTTTATTTTTATTTTCTCTTTCACTATGAATTCTCATCACTTTGGCTATGAGTGTGGTTCAAACTGTGTTGTAGGAAATGGAAGCTTCAATGAGGATGTGCATCAAGGATTTGGAAATAAAAAATGGGAGGAGCCCCAAGCTTATGGACAACCTTCTTTACAACAACCTTCTCTGAACTTTTATGGGTATAATCCTAATCCTAATGCATACCAATCCAATGTATGTGATGACTCTCATTGTGGTTGTCAACCACAATCATCATATGCATATGAACCCCCTCCTCAACATAGCCCTCCACCATACTCACAAGCCTCATGCCACCATTCACCTCCATACGATTTCAACCCATACCCACCATACCAACCACCATATGAACCATATATAGAGCCACTACCATTCCAACACCAATACTCCCATGAACCACAAAGTCCATACACACCACCTCAAGAATTTCACCAATATAAACCACCTTCTAACTAAAATACCCTTCCCTCAAGCAATGAACCCTCTTTTCCACCACCACCTCCTGATGAATCCCTCATGCTAGAATTGAGAGGTCTTGAATCTCATATCTTAAGGCAACACGAGGAGAATGAAACGAAGTTTAAGGAGTTAAGAGTGAAAATGGCTATCATGGTAGAAGCCATTGGCAACATAGTCTCATCCCGCCTAAGCCTATGCAATCAGGGCACTCCCATTGTTAAATGTGGAGAAGCAACCAAGGAGCTTAGTAAGGGAGTGGAATTGGAGCTTCAAGGTGGAGAAGAAGAGTTAAAGCAAGAAGTGCAACAAGAGGAGAAGGTAGATATGATTGAACCAAAGAAAGTAGTGGTTGGAACCTTAGGATATGTTGAGTATACAGAGGAGTCACAAATTAAAGAGCCTTCTTCCATGGAGTTTGAAGTTAATGTTGAGGAGGAGAGTGCACAACCTCCAAGACACAATGTGATTAAAGAATTGGAAGAAGTGTTCCAATCAATAAGCCCTCCTATTTATGATGATTCCGCATCAACATATGATCTTTTTGAGTTTGAGGAATCCTTCCCCACTATACTTGGAATTGTTGATGAGGTAGATTTTACTCAACCTCCTATTTATGATTTGAGTGATGGGGAAGAGCTAGAGGACATTAGTGAAGAAGAATATGAACTTGAGGAAGCTTGGCAAGAGGAGGAACTTGAAAAACCGTGTCAAGTGGTGGAAGCCTCTAGAAGATCATTGGGAACTCCCCCACCTAGATTGTCATCTATTCCCTCATTTGAGTGGGTAAAACTTCTAACTCTTAGCTTTATTATTCCACTTGAATTTGGTTTGCTTGAGACGGATGGCCAACTTGGGGCACTTTGTGGAATTAAGCAAAAGAGGAGGATGTTTAGTGGTTGGCGTTGTAAATCTAGATTCATTATGGTTGGAAGCTCAAAATTGAAGAGCATGGATTGATGTAGTGCTCAATTAGATGAGTCTAGGAGGATCGTTTGGTGCCTTCATGAGAATTCATCCCTCTTGCCACCCGGAGGAAATCACCGTGATTAACTTGAAGACGGGTGTGAAAACAAAGTGTGGGATCCCGGATCACACAAGGAGAATCAACTTTGGGAGCCCATGGTTTGTGAAGAACTCCATCAAATCTTGGAGTTATTAACTTTGAATGATGAAGCACTAACGTGGCGGAAATTGATGAGTTAAGAAATTATTATAAGAGATGCGTTGCGAGTATAGTTCTTAACCAACCAAAAATCCGCTTATTAATTTAGAAGGGGTTGTCACAAAATTAGAATTAAAATACTGGGAGTATGAATCCCAAGTCGTCTCCCAACGAGTTGCAGAAAGATGTGCTATTTTATTAATCAGATGTTTTCCAAAAGGGTTTGAGTTTGATAGACAGAAAATTAAATCAGAGAATTTATGTAATTTAAATAAAAACCTTGACCGGGAGTAGATTAGTTGGAAGCCCTATCCTTGATGGAGTTTTTCCAAGATAAAAGTGATAATTAAAGGTTGCCTGCTCAGTTATCCTTTACTAGATAAAGGAAAGTTAAGCAAGTTGGAAGTCAGTTTCTATTCACAAGTTCTAATCCTCTCCCTTGGGAAGGACTAGTGTCAGTGATTAGAGGGTGACCCAACGCTAAACCCAACTATAATTTTACTCTTGAGCATCCAACTCAAGGTCCTCCTTTCAATCAACTCCCAATCAAGTTAGGGAACTACTCGCTCATTATGATTGTAAAATCCACGAAATAAGGAAGGGAAGTGGTGTGCAAAATCGTGATCGTTCCTTCCTTGGTAACGGCACTAAAAACTCAATATGCACGTTCATGTTCTTAATTCTGTTTCACAACTTCGTACAACTAACCAACAAGTGCACTGGGTCGTCCAAGTAATAAACCTTACGTGAGTAAGGGTCGATCCCACGGAGATTGTTGGCTTGAAGCAAGCTATGGTCACCTTGTAAATCTCAGTCAGGCGGATTCAACTGATTTTATGAATTGATAAGTAAAAGATAAATAAAATAGTTCTCGATCATTCTGGAATAGGATTTACTATCCTTTTGCGTCTGTCACTACGCCCAGCACTCGCGAGTTTGAAGCTCGTCACAGTCATTCAATCCCTGAATCCTACTCGGAATATCACAGACAAGGTTTAGACTTTCCGGATTCTCAAGAATGGCCGTCCATGGGTTCTAACTTATACCACGAAGACACTAATAACTCGGACTCGGTCGCCTGTATTAGATATCCAAGAGATATCCATTCAATCTAAGGTAGAACGGAAGTGGTTGTCAGGCACGCGTTCATAAGTTGAGAATGATGATGACTGTCACGATCATCACATCCGTCATATTGAAGTGCGAATGAATATCTTAGAAGCGGAATAAGTTGAATTGAATAGAAAAACAGTAGTACTTTGCATTAATCTTTGAGGAACAGCAGAGCTCCACACCTTAATCTATGGTGTGTAGAAACTCTACCATTGAAAATACATAAGTGATAAGGTTCAGGCATGGCCGAATGGCCAGCCCCCAAACGTGATCTAAAGATGATTCCAAAGATGTAACTAAAGATGTAAATACAATAGTAAAAAGTCCTATTTATACTAAACTAGTTACTAGGGTTTACAGAAATGAGTAAATGATGCAGAAATCTACTTCTGGGGCCCACTTGGTATGTGCTTGGACTGAGCATTGAGCTTTACACGTGTAAAGGCTTCTCTTGGAGTTGAACGCCAGTTTGTAACCTGTTTCTGGCATTTAATTCCACTTTGCAACCTGTTTCTGGCGTTTAACTCCAGAATGCAGCATGGAACTGGCGTTGAACGCCAGTTTGCGTCATCTAAACTCGGGCAAAGTATGGACTATTATATATTGTTGGAAAGCCCTAGAGGTCTACGTTTTAACGCAATTGAGAGCGCGCCATTTGGAGTTTTGTAGCTCCAGAAAATTTACTTTGAGTGCAGAGAGGTCAGAATCCAACAACATCTGCAGTCCTTTTTCAGCCTGAATCAAATTTTTGCTCAGGTCCCTCAATTTCAGCCAGAAATTACCTGAAATCACAGAAAAACACACAAACTCATAGTAGTTACTGATTCTCCTAGTTCAGTATGTTGATTCTTGAACACAGCTACTTTATGTGTCCTGGCCGTGGCCCTAAGCACTTTGTTTTCCAGTATTACCACTGGATACATAAATGCCACAGACACATAATTGGGTGAACCTTTTCAGATTGTGACTCAGCTTTGCTAAAGTCCCCAATTAGAGGTGTCCAGGGTTCTTAAGCACACTCTTTTTTTGCTTTGGACCTTGACTTTAACCACTCAGTCTCAAGTTTTCACTTGACACCTTCACGCCACAAGCACATGGTTAGGGACAGCTTGGCTTAGCCGCTTAGGCCAGGATTTTATTCCTTTAGGCCCTCCTATCATCTGATGCTCAAAGCCTTGGATCCTTTTTATTACCCTTGCCTTTTGGTTTTAAGGGCTATTGGCTTTTTGCTCTTGCCTTTTGGTTTAAAGAGCTTTTGGCTTTTTCTGCTTGCTTTTTCTTTTTCTCTTTTTTTTTTCGCATATTTTTTTTTCTGCAAGCTTTTGTATTTACTGCTTTTTCTTGCTTCAAGAATCATTTTTATGATTTTTCAGATTATCAAATAACATTTCTCTTTTTTCTTTATTCTTCAAGAGCCAAAATATTTAACATTCATAAACAACAACTTCAAAAGACATATGCACTATTCAAGCATACATTCAGAAAACAAAAAGTATTGCTGCCACATCAAAATAATTAAACTAGTTTCAAGGATGAATTCAAAACCATGTACTTCTTGTTCTTTTGTTTTTAGAACAGTTTTCATTTAAGAGAGGTGATGGATTCATATTCATAACTTTAAGGCATAGACACTTAGACACTAATGATCATGTAATAAGACACAAATATAAATAATCATAAAGCTTAAAAATCGAAAAACAGGAAAATAAATAAACAAGGAGATTAAGGAATGAGTCCACCTTAGTGAGGGTGGCGTCTTCCTCTTCTTGAAGAACCAATGGTGCTCTTGAGCTCCTCTATGTCTCTTCCTTGTCTTTCTTGCTCCTCCCTCATAGCTCTTTGATCTTCTTTAATTTCATGGAGCATGATGGAGTGCTCTTGATGCTCCACCCTTAGTTGTCCCATGTTGGAACTTAATTCTCCTAGGGAAGTGTTGATTTGTTCCCAATAATTCTGTGGAGGAAAGTGCATCCCTTGAGGCATCTCAGGGATTTCATGGTGAGGAGTTTCCTCATGCTCATGTTGAGGTCCATGCTCTCTTGTTTGCTCCATCCTTTTCTTAGTGATGGGCTTAACCTCTTCAATGAGGATGTCTCCCTCTATGTCAATTCCATCCGAATTGCAGAGGTGGCAAATAAGGTGAGGAAAGGCTAACCTTGCCAAATTGGAAGACTTGTCAGCCACCTTATAGAGTTCTTGAGGTATAATCTCATGAACTTCCACTTCCTCCCCAATCATGATGCTATGGATCATGATGGCCCGGTCTACAGTAACTTCAGACCGGTTGCTAGTAGGAATGATTGAGCGTTGAATAAACTCTAGCCATCCCCTAGCTACTGGTTTGAGGTCAAGCCTTCTTAGTTGAACCGACTTGCCCTTTGAGTCAATTTTCCATTGAGCTCCTTCCACACATATGTCCATGAGGACTTGGTCCAACCTTTGATCAAAGTTGACTCTTCTAGTGTAGGAGCGTGCGTTTTCTTCCATCATTGGCAAGTTGAACGCCAACCTTATATTTTTCGGACTGAAATCTAAGTATTTTCCCCGAACCATAGTAAGCCAATGCTTTGGATTCGGGTTCACACTTTGATCATGGTACCTTGTGATCCATGCATTTGCATAGAACTCTTGAACCATTAAGATCCCGACTTGTTGAATGGGGTTGGTGAGAACTTTCCAACCTCTTCTTTGGATTTCAAGACGGATCTCCGGATACTCATTCTTTTTGAGTTTGAAGGAACCTCAGGGATCACTTTCTTCTTGGCCACAACTTCATAGAAGTGGTCTTGATGGACCTTAGAGATAAATCTCTCCATCTCCCATGACTCAGAGGTAGAAGCAATTGCCTTCCCTTTCCTCTTTCTAGAGGTTTCTCTAGCCTTAGGTGCCATGAATGGTTATGAAAAAATAAAAAACTATGCTTTTACCACACCAAACTTAAAATGTTTGCTCGTCCCCGAGCAAAAGAAGAAAGAAAGAAGTAGAAGAAGAAGAGAAATGGAGGAGAGGAAGAGAGAGTAGGTTTCGGCCAAGTGGAAGAAGAGAGGGTTTTGTTGTGTGAAAATGAAGAGATGAGGGGTTTATATAGGAGTGGGGAGGGGTTTAGGGTTCGGCCATTTAGGGTTGGGTTTGGGAGGGAAATTATTTTGAATTTAAAGGTAGGTGGGGTTTTTGGGGAAGAGAGGATGGATGTGATTGGTGAAGAGGTGATGGGGAAGAGTGATTGAGTTGATTGGTGAGGGGTATTTGGGGAAGAGAGTTATGGAAAGGTGTGAAGAGGAGAGAATCCTGAGGGAATCCTGTGGGGTCCACAAATCCTGAGGTGTTTGAGGATTTCTCATCCCTGCACCTTTTAGACGTGTAAAACACCCTATATATGCAATCCTGGCATTTAATGCTAGACTGCAGCATGTTTCTGGCGTTAAACGCCACTTCCTTGCTTGTTTTGGGCGTTCAACGCCAGTCTATAGCATATTTCTGGCGTTGAACGCCAGTATGGTGCATGTTTCTGGCGTTAAACGCCAGCTTTCCTCTGGGTGCAATCCTGGCATTTAAACGCCAGACTGCTGCTTGTTTTTGGCATTTAACGCCAGTAAGCCCTTCCTCCAGGGTGTGCTGTTTTCAATGCTGTTTTTCATTCTGTTTTCGATTTTTCGGTAGTTTTTGTGACTCCACATGATCATCAACCTAATAAAATATGAAATAACAAAGAGAAAATAAAATAAAAATGATTAAATAACATTGGGTTGCCTCCCAACAAGCGCTTCTTTAATGTCAATAGCTTGACAGTGAGCTCTCATGGAGCCTCACAGATAATCAGAGCAAGGTTGGGACCTCCCAACACCAAACTTAGAGTTTGGTTGTGGGGGTTCAACACCAAACTTAGAGTTTGGTTGTGGCCTCCCAACACCAAATTTAGAGTTTGACTGTGGGGGCTTTGGTTGACTCTGCAGTGAGAGAAGCTTTTCATGCTTCCTCTCCATGGTTACAGAAGGAGATCTTTGAGTTTTAAACACAAGGTAGTCCTTATTCAGTTGAAGGACCAACTCTCCTCTGTCCACATCAATCACAGCTCTTGCTGTGGCTAGGAAGGGTCTTCCAAGGATGATGGATTCATCCTCATCCTTTCCAGTGTCTAGGATTATGAAATCAGCAGGGATGTAAAGGTCTTCAACCTTTACTAACACGTCCTCTACTAGTCTATAAGCCTGTTTTCTTGAGTTGTCTGCCATTTCTAATGAGATTCTGGCAGCTTGCACCTCAAAGATTCCCAGTTTCTCCATTACAGAGAGGAGCATGAGGTTTATCCCTGACCCAAGGTCACATAGAGCCTTCTCAAAGGTCATGGTGCTTATGGTACAAGGTATTAAGAACTTTCCAGGATCCTATTTTTTCTGAGGCAATCTCAGTTGATCCAGATCACTCAGTTCATTGGTGAGCAAGGGAGGTTCATCTTCCCAAGTCTCATTACCAATTAATTTGGCATTCAACTTCATGATTGCACCAAGGTACTTGGCAACTTGCTCTTTAATAACATCTTTATTCTCTTCAAAAGAAGAATACTCATCAGAGCTCATGAATGGCATAAGGAGGTTCAATGGAATCTCTATGGTCTCTAATTGAGCCTCAGATTCCTTTGGTTCCTCAAAGGGAAACTCCTTATTGGTCATTGGACATCACAGGAGGTCTTCCTCACTGGGGTTCACGTCCTCTCCCTCCCCTGTAGGTTCGGCCATGATGGTCAATTCAATGCTCTTGCACTCTCCTTTTGGGTTTTCTTCTGTATTGCTTGGGAGAGTACTAGGAGGGGTTTCAGTGATCCTTTTACTCAGCTGGCCCACTTGTGCTTCTAAATTTCTAATAGAGGACCTTGTTTCATTCATGAAACTTAGAGTGGCCTTAGATAGATCAGAGACTATGTTTGCCAAGCTAGATGGGGTCTGCTCAGAACTCTCTGTCTTTTGCTGAGTGGATAATGAAAAAGGCTTGCTATTGCTAAACCTGTTTCTTCCACCATTATTAAAGCCTTGTTGAGGCTTTTGTTGATCCTTCCATGAGAGATTTGGGTGATTTCTCCATGAGGGATTATAGGTGTTTCCATAGGGTTCACCCATGTAATTCACCTCTGCTATTACAGGGTTCTCAGGATCATAAGCTTCTTCCTCAGAAGATGCCTCTTGAGTACTGTTGGATGCAGCTTGCATTTTATTCAGACTCTGAGAAATCATATTGACTTGCTGAGTCAATATTTTATTCTGAGCCAATATGGCATTCAGAGTATCAATTTCAAGAACTCCCTTCTTCTGAGGCGTCCCATTACTTACAGGATTCCTCTCAGAAGTGTACATGAACTGGTTATTAGCAACCATGTCAATGAGTTCTTGAGCTTCTGCAGGCATTTTCTTTAGGTGAATGGATCCACCTGCAGAATGGTCCAATGACATCTTTGATAGTTCAGATAGACCATCATAGAATATATCCAGGATGGTCCATTCTGAAAGCATGTCAGAAGGACACTTTTTGGTCAGTTGCTTATATCTCTCCAAAGCTTCATAGAGGGATTCACCTTCTTTCTGTTTGAAGGTTTGAGCATCCACTCTAAGCTTACTAAGCTTTTGAGGAGGAAAGAACATGGCTAAGAAAGTCGTGACCAGCTTATCCCAAGAGTTCAGGCTATCTTTAGGTTGAGAGTCCAACCATACTCTAGCTCTGTCTCTTACAGCAAACGGGAAAAGCATAAGCCTGTAGACCTCGGGATCAACCCCATTGGTCTTAACAGTATCATAGATCTGCAAGAATTCAGTCAAGAACTGAAAAGGATCTTCAGATGGAAGTCCATGAAACTTGCAGTTCTATTGCATCAGAGAAACTAATTGAGGTTTAAGCTCAAAATTGTTTGCTCCAATGGCAGGGATTGAGATGCTTCTTCCTTGTAAATTGGAATTAGGTGCAGTAAAGTCACCAAGCATCCTCCTTGCATTGTTATTATTTTCGGCCATATCTTCTTCTTTTTTTGAAAATTTCTATCAGATTTTCTCCAGAGAGTTGTGCTTTAGCTTCCCTTAGCTTCCTCTTCAGAGTCCTTTCGGATTCAGGATCAGCTTCAACAAGAATGTTCTTATCCTTGTTCCTGCTCATATGAAAAAAAAAGAAGAAAGCAGAAAAGAAAATATGGAATCCTCTATGTCACAATATAGAGATTTCTTTATGTAAGTAGAAGAAAGTAAGAATAGAAGAAGGAAAAGATGAGAATCCAAACACAGGGGTGAGGATAGAAGTGTTAATGGATGAATAAATAAATAGAAGGAGATTAGAGATGAGAGAAGAATTCAAAAATTTAACAAAATAAAATAAAAATATTTAAATTTAAATTTAAAATTCGAAAATTAAAATTGAAATTAAATTAAATTAAAATTAAAACAATTAGTTAATTAAAATGAAATTTTGAAAAAGAAGGAAGGGATTTTCGAAAATTAAAGGTAGAGAGTTAGTTGGGCAGTTTTGAAAAAGAAATGATTGAAACAAAAAGATATGATTGATTAAAAGAGATTTGAAATTTGTTTTTAAAAAAGATATGATTGAAATTAAAAAAGATATGATTGAAACAAAAAGATAAGGTTAATTGAAAAAGATTTGAAAATCAATTTTAAAAAGATAAGAGGTTAGGGGAGAAGTTAGAAAGAATTTGAAATTGATTTTGAAAAAGATATGATTGAAATTGAAAAAGATATGATAAGGAATTGAAAAGATTTAATTTTAAAAATTAAAGTTGATTACTTGACTAACAAGAAACAAAAATATATGATTTTAAAATTTAAAGATTGAACCTTTCTTAATAGGCAAGTAATAACTTAATATTTTTGAGCAATCATATTAAATGTTGGTATTAATTTCGAAAATATGAAATGAAAATAAGAAAAAGATTTTTGAAAATCAATTTGAAATTTTCGAAAATTATGGAAGAAAAATGAAAAGGATTTGATTTTTGAAAAAGATTTTTGAAAAAGATAAGATTTTCAAATTGAAAATTTGAGTTGACTCATAAGAAACAATTGAATTTTAAAATTTTTTGAAAGAGTCAATCCAAATTTTCGAAATTTTTAGAGAGAAAAAGGAAAAGATATTTTTGATTTTTGAATTTTTAATGATATGAGAGAAAAACATAAAATTGACACAAAACATAAAAATTATGAATCAAAACAACTAATGCATGCAAGAACACTATGAATGTTAAGATGAACACCAAGAACACTTTGAAGATCAAGATGAACATCAAGACTTATTTTTGAAAATTTTCAAGAAAAGAAAAACATGCAAGACACCAAACTTAAAGATTTTTATTCTTTAGACCTTAATAATTCAAGAATGCATATGAAAAACAAGAAAAGATACAAAATAAGAAAATATGAAGATCAAACAAGAAGACTGGCCAAGAACAACTTGAAGATCATGAAGAATGCAATGCATGAAATTTTCGAAAATAATTTTTTTTAGAAAATTAAAAAGATGCAATTGACACCAAACTTAAAACTTGACTCTAGACTCAAATAAGAAACATAAAATATTTTTGGTTTTGTTAAATTTATTAAACTTTTTTTTTTGAAATTTAATTGGGAAAAACGAAAAAGATGAAAAAATTTTTTGTATTTTTTTTTCGAAAATAAGAAATAAAAAGCTTAAAATTAAAATAAAATTACCTAATCTGAGCAACAGGATGAACCGTCAGTTGTCCAAACTCGAACAATCTCCGGCAACGGCGCCAAAAACTTGGTGTGCGAAATCGTGATCGTTCCTTCCTTGGTAACGGCGCTAAAAACTCAATACGCACGTTCATGTTCTTAATTCTGTTTCACAACTTCGTACAACTAACCAGCAAGTGCACTGGGTCGTCCAAGTAATAAACCTTACGTGAGTAAAGGTCGATCCCACGGAGATTGTCGGCTTGAAGCAAGCTATGGCCACCTTGTAAATCTCAGTCAGGCGGATTCAACTGATTTTATGAATTGATAAGTAAAAGATAAATAAAATATAAAATAGGATAGTGGTACTTATGTAATTCATTGGTGAGAATTTCAGATAAGCGTATAGAGATGCTTTCGTCCCTCTGAACTTCTGCTTTCCTGCTGTCTTCATCCAATCCTTCCTACTCCTTTCCATGGCAAGTTGTATGTTAGGCATCACCGTTGTCAATGGCCACCTGTCCTCTCAGTGAAAATGGTCCAATGCGCTGTCACTGCATGGCTAATCATCTGTCGGTTCTCGATCATATTGGAATAGGATTTACTATCCTTTTGCGTCTGTTACTACGCCCAGCACTCGCGAGTTTGAAGCTTGTCACAGTCATTCAATACCTGAATCCTACTCGGAATATCACAGACAAGGTTTAGACTTTCCGGATTCTCAAGAATGGCCGTCCATGGGTTCTAACTTATACCACGAAGACACTAGTAACTCGGACTCGGTCGCCTGTATTAGATATCCAAGAGATATCCATTCAATCTAAGGTAGAACGGAAGTGGTTGTCAGGCACGCGTTCATAAGTTGAGAATGATGATGACTGTCACGATCATCACATCCGTCATATTGAAGTGCGAATGAATATCTTAGAAGCGGAATAAGTTGAATTGAATAGAAAAACAGTAGTACTTTGCATTAATCTTTGAGGAACAGCAGAGCTCCACACCTTAATCTATGGTGTGTAGAAACTCTACCGTTGAAAATACATAAGTGACAAGGTTCAGGCATGGTCGAATGGCCAGCCCTCAAATGTGATCTAAAGATGATTCCAAAGATGTAATTAAAGATGTAAATACAATAGTAAAAAGTCCTATTTATACTAAACTAGTTACTAGGGTTTACAGAAATGAGTAAATGATGCAGAAATCCACTTCTGGGGCCCACTTGGTGTGTGCTTAGGCTGAGCATTGAGCTTTACACGTGTAGAGGCTTCTCTTGGAGTTGAACGCCAGTTTGTAACCTGTTTCTGGCGTTTAACTCCACTTTGCAACCTGTTTCTGGCGTTTAACTCCAGAATGCAGCATGGAACTGGCGTTGAACGCCAGTTTGCATCATCTAAACTCGGGAAAAGTATGGAATATTATATATTGCTGGAAAGCCCTGGATGTCTACTTTCCAACGCAATTAAAAGCGCGCCATTTGGAGTTTTGTAGCTCCAGAAAATCCACTTTGAGTGCAGAGAGGTCAGAATCTAACAGCATCTACAGTCCTTTTTCAGCCTGAATCAGATTTTTGCTCAGGTCCCTCAATTTTAGCCAGAAATTACCTGAAATCACAGAAAAACACACAACCTCATAGTAAAGTCCAGAAATGTGATTTTTACTTAAAAACTAATAAAAATATAATAAAAACTAACTAAATCATACTAAAAATTATGTAAAAACAATGCCAAAAAGCGTATAAATTATCCGCTCATCAGGAAGTAAGGAAAGACATGATAAATAATAATCAAAAGGATCAATTAAAATAAAAATAGTTCTTGTATTAATAAGTTCTAAAAATAATTCAATAGTAACTCTGAAGAAATTAAGGATATGAAAGAGTAAGTGACAAGTAAGGAAACAAACTAGAATGATGAAGTCTTGACGGAGGTAATAACTCTTCTCAATATCCCAATCCAAAAAGCAATCAAATCAAAATCCTAAGAACTATGAATGTGTAGAGAGAAAACCTAGAGGAGGAGTAAATTCAGATCTAAAACTAAAATTATGCGGAATGAATGTTGTTTTGGTCTCTGCATGTTCCCTGACTCTAATATGCTTTTCTGGGCCGAAAACTGGGTCAAAACAAGGCCCAAAATCGCCCCCAGCAAATTCTGCAGATTCTGCAGATCGCGTACGTCACGCGATCGTGTCATCCACGCGTTCGCGTCATCCAGAGTTTTGCCTTGCCACGCGTGCGCGTCGTCCATGCATTCACGTCACTTGTGCAGTTTCCATCCCATGCATTCGCGTCAGGCACGCGAGCGCGTCACTGCAATTTCCTCTAATTCACGCGGTCGCGTGAGCCATGCCTCCGCGTCGTTTCTCGCTGGTCATCTCCTCAATTTCTTGTGTTCCTTCCATTTTTGCAAGCCTCCTTTCCAATCTCCAAGTCATTCATGCCCTATAAAGCCTAAAACACTTAACACACATATCACGGCATCGAATGGAATAAAGGAGAATTAAAATACATAATTAAAAGTCTCTAGGAAGCAGTTTTCAATCATGGAGTAATTTTGGAAAGGAATTGTAAATACATGCTAAATTAATGAATAAGTGGGTAAAGATTAGATAAAACCACACAATTAAACACAATATAAACCATAAAATAATGGTTTATCAACCTCCCCACACTTAGACATTAGCATGTTCTCATGCTTAGTTGAAGGAGATAAAATAAATGAGTAGGAACATGTAAAACTCATGCAATGCAATGCAACCTATATATGTGAATGCAACTATATGATTCTTGTCCACTTGGTCAAAAGTAAATAAGCTCTTCAAGACAATCACAAATCGAATTCCACTAATTCAATTCTTATACAGTAACAACAGATAAGAATGCAAGAAGGTAGCTCATGAAAGCAGGGGACATAGAATTTAAGCATTGAACCCTCACTGATGATGTATGTACACTCTAGTCTCTCTAGTGTATAGGGTAATCACTATATCCTTCTCTAATCATGCTTTCTAATTTTTGTTCTTCTCCTAACCAATCAACAACATTTAATATACCAATGCAAACATCATGAGGTCTTTTCAAGGTTGTAATGGGGCCAAGGTAAGGGTAAGGATACATATATGGCTAAGTAAGCTTATAAATTGAATCTTTAATTAACCCAAGCTTTCACCTAACACACACATATATTCTATATAACTTAAATTTTAGACCTAGCTACCCAGAATTTCCTTCTCATATTCCATAATCATGTATCAACTTTTAATTTAATTTTATCATATATGCATTGATCCTTGAAATTTTAACTTAGCATTGGGGTAATTTTGTCCCCTTATTTATTTATTGAATTTTTTTGGATTTTTATTTTTTTTATTTTTTTATAAACACAGCTTATCAATGCACATAGATTTTTTATTTTTCTTTTACAGTTTCACATGAGTAGGTACCCAAATTCCCATTATATTATCATGACACATTCCCTTATTATCTTTTGTTCTCACAATCTTCCCATACTCAATTAACACACAATTCTACCTCAAGCTAACCAAAGATTCAATTGTGATATATAATTATTTTTCTGCTTAAGGCTAGTAATGTGGTAAAATAAAGAACAAATGGGATTTAAAGGCTCAAAGTGGCTAACAAAGGTAACTTAAGGGGTAGGCTTAATTTGGATAAGTGAGCTAAACAAATAATGGCCTCAATCATATGCAAGCATATAAATATATTAAACATTGGACATATAGGATAAAACAAAATATAGATTGCAATCATAGAGAAGTAAACACACAAGAATAAAACAATTATGGTTAAATAATGTGACCATGTACTTAGGCTCAAAGTCTCACAGGTTGTGTGTTCTTTAGCTCAAAAACCATGTTCCAAATACAACTTCAAGCAAATTTAACATAAAAGTTTTGATTAAAATTAGTGAAATTTTGTTCTAAAAATAGAGTTTTAGAAAAAACTTTTTATCTTTTCAATCAAGTAGAACATGCATGCAACTAACCTATTACTATGCAATTTATCCTATTCTAAAAAAAAAACTAACTAAATATCCTATTTTATTGGTGTTAGGGAAGAGAAATTACCTCTGAAAGTCAGGTACTGACCGACCTCCCCACACTTAAGGCTTTGCACCATCCTCGGTGCCATTTGTCAGGAACAAAGGTGGGCTGGTAGTAGTATCTCCACAGTCGGGACCGTCATGGCTCCCTGTGCTGGTAAACGAAGTAGAGTCCGGGGTGTCTGAGTCTCTGTATTTTCCTTTAAGCAGCTCCTTGAGGTATGTGAATCAGTGCTTGTTACGGCGCTCTCTTAGCTTTGCTTTGTGTTCCTGCCGATCCAACCTCTCAAGTATCTGATGGAGCAGTTGGTTTGTTGTAGGTGCTTGTGGTGTTGAAGGTGGAATGTCTTCAACCGGTTTAGTAGGCTGGCTTGTACTGGCCGCTGGAAGTCTAATATATTTCCCGTTAGGGATGTACTGATCATCCCGTGGGAGCATGGCTTTGGTGTCTCCAGCTCTGTAGGAGACTGATGAGCGGATAATTTATACGCTTTTTGGCATTGTTTTTAGTATGTTTTTAGTAGGATATAGTTACTTTTAGGGATGTTTTTTATTAGTTTTTATGTTAAATTCAAATTTCTGGACTTTACTATGAGTTTGTGTGTTTTTCTGTGATTTCAGGTATTTTCTGGCTAAAATTGAGGGACTTGAGCAAAAATCAGATTCAGAGGTTGAAGAAGGACTGCTGATGCTATTGGATTCTGACCTCCCTGCACTCAAAGTGGATTTTCTGGAGCTACAGAACTCAAAATGGTGCGCTTTTAATTGAGTTGGAAAGTAGACATCCCGGGCTTTCCAGCAATATATAATAGTCCATACTTTGGCTAGGTTTAGACGATGCAAAAGGGCGTTGAACGCCAATTCTACGCTGCAGTCTGGAGTTAAACGCCAGAAACACGTCACGAACCAGAGTTGAACGCCAAAAACACGTTACAACTTGGCATTCAACTCCAGAAGAAGCCTCTGCACGTGTAACATTCAAGCTCAGCCCAAGCACACACCAAGTGGGCCCCGAAAGTGGATTTATGCATCAATTACTTACTTCTGTAAACCCTAGTAGCTAGTTTAGTATAAATAGGACTTTTTACTATTGTATTTACATCTTATGATCCTGGATTGTATTTTTGATCCTGTGATCACGTTTTGGGGGCTGGCCTCTCGGCCATGCCTGAACCTTTCACTTATGTATTTTCAACGGTAGAGTTTCTACACTCCATAGATTAAGGTGTGGAGCTCTGCTGTTCCTCATGAATTAATGCAAAGTACTACTTTTTTCTATTCAATTCAACTTATTCCGCTTCTAAGATATCCATTCGTTCCCAAGAACATGATGAATGTGATGATTATGTGACGCTCATCATCATTCTCACTCATGAACGTGTGCCTGACAAACACTTCCGTTCTACATGCAAACAAGCTAGAATGAGTATCTCTTAGATATCTAATACAGGGGACCGAGTCCGAGTTATTAGTATCTTCGTGGTATAAGTTAGAACCCATGGATGGCCATTCCTGAGATCCGGAAAGTCTAAACCTTGTCTGTGGTATTCCGAGTAGGATCTGGGAAGGGATGGCTGTGACGAACTTCAAACTCGCGAGTGCTGGGCGTAGTGACAGACGCAAAAGGAGGGTGAATCCTATTCCAGTATGATCGAGAACCTCCAGATGATTAGCCATGCCGTGACAGAGCATTTGGACCTTTTTCACAAGAGAGGATGGGATGTAGCCGTTGACAACGGTGATGCCCTTACAGAAAGCTTGCCATGGAAAAGAGTAAGACTGATTGGATGAAGACAGCGGGAAAGCAGAAGTTCAGAAGAACGAAGGCATCTCTATACGCTTATCTGAAATTCTCACCAATGAATTACATAAGTATTTCTATCTTTATTTTCTGTTTATTTATTATTATAATTCGAAAACTCCATAACCATTTGATATCCGCCTGACTGAGATTTACAAGGTGACCATAGCTTGCTTCATACCAACAATCTCTGTGGGATCGACCCTTACTCACGTAAGGTTTTATTACTTGGACGACCCAGTGCACTTGCTGGTTAGTTGTGCGAAGTTGTGAAGTTATGCTTGGACCATGGTATTGTGCACCAGTTATTGGCGCCATTGCCAGGGAGAGAACGAACAACAAATTTTACAACCCCAGGGATCACAATTTCGCATACCAAGTATTTGGCGCCGTTGCCGGGGATTGTTTGAGTTTGGACAACTGACGGTTCATCTTGTTGCTCAGATTAGGTAATTTTCTTTTTGTTTTATTTTCAAAAAAAATTTTTAAAAATATTTCAAAAAAAAAAATTTCTCATCTGTTTTCGAAAACTATTCTAAATTTTTAAAGAATGAATTCTAGAGTTTCATGGTAACATGTTGAAGCCTGGCTGGCTGTAAAGCCATGTCTAATTCTTTTGGATAGGGGCTTCCAACCATAAGCATAGAGGCAAGTTAATTTGAATATCAACTGTTGCATGCTTGATTTATATCCTAAAGCTGACTGGCTATTAAGCCATGTCCAACCCTTTGATTGGAGCTTTGGGCTAATATTGAAAGATTCCTGGAATTCTTCTTAAAAATTTTGGAATCCTTATTTTTCTTTTCCACATTAATTTTCGAAAAATCCAAAAAAAGAATTAGAAAATCATAAAAAATAAAAAATATTTTGTGTTTCTTGTTTGAGTCTTGAGTCAATTTTTAAGTTTGGTGTCAATTGCATACTCATCTTGCATTTTTCGAAAATTGCATTCATGATGATCTTCAAGTTGTTCTTGATAAACCTTCTTGATTGATCTTCATATTATATTGTTTTGTGTTGTATGGTGTTTTTCATATGCATTCTTGAATTCTTAGTGTCTAAGCATTAAAGATTTCTAAGTTTGGTGTCTTGCATGTTTTCTTTGCATCAAAAATTTTTCAAAAATAAGTTCTTAGTGTTCATCTTGATCTTCAAAGTGTTCTTGGTGTTCATCTTGACATTCATAGCATTCTTGCATACATTCATTGTTTTGATCTAAAAATTTTCATGCATTGCATCATTTTCATGTTTTTCTCTCTCATCATAAAAATTCAAAAATAAAAAAATATATTTCCCTCTTTTCTCTCATAAAATTCGAAAATTTGAGTTGACTTTTTCAAAAATTTTTAAATCTAGTTGTTTCTTATGAGTCAAATCAAATTTTCAATTTAAAAATCTTATCTTTTTCAAATCTTTTTCAAAAATCATATCTTTTCCATTTTTTTTATTTTCAAAAATTTCAAAAATCTTTTTCAAAATATTTTCAAATTCTTTTTCTTAATTTTATATCATATTTTCGAAAATCACATCATCAATTAATGTTTTGATTCAAAAATTTCAAGTTTGTACTTACTTGTTAAGAAAGATTCAAACTTTAAATTCTAGAATCATATCTTGTGATTTCTTGTGAGTCAAGTCATTAATTATGATTTTAAAAATCAAATCTTTTTCAAAACTAATTCTAATCATATCTTCATATCATATCTTAAAAATCTTATCTTTTTCAAAAATTTGACTTTCAAATATCTTTTCTAACTTCTTATCTTCTTATCTTTTCAAAATTGATTTTCAAATCTTTTTCAACTAACTAATTGATTTTTTGTTTGTTTCTTATCTTTTTCAAAACCACCTAACTAATTATCCCTCTCTAATTTTCGAAAATATCTCCCTCTTTTTCAAAAAAAAAAATTCTTTTTAATTAAATAGTTATTTCAATTTTCAATTTGATTTCATTCCTAATTTTCGAAAATCACTAACCCCTTTTCAAAATTTTATTTTCGAAAATTCTCCCTCTCTCTCATCTCCTTCTATTTATTTATTCATCTACTAACACTTCATCTCACCCAAATTCGAACCCCTTCTTCCATCTGTGTTCGAATTTTCTCTACTTCCCTTCTTTACATTACATTCTTTTCTTCTTCTACTCACACAGGGAAATCTCTATACCTGGGCAAAAAGGATCCCTATTATTATTATTTTTCTGTTCCCTCTTTTTCATATGAGCAGGAGCAAGGACAAGAACATTCTTGTTGAAGCAGACTCTGAACCTGAAAGGACTCTGAAGAGGAAACTAAGAGAAGCTACAATACAACAATCCAGAGATAACCTTACAGAAATTTTCGAACAAGAAGAGGATATGGCAGCCGAAAATAATAATAATGCAAGGAGGATGCTTGGTGACTTTACTGCACCTAATTCTAATTTACATGGAAGAAGCATCTCCATCCATACTATTGGAGCAAACAATTTTGAGCTTAAACCTCAATTAGTTTCTCTAATGCAACAAAATTGCAAGTTTCATGGACTTCCATCTGAAGATCCTTTTCAGTTCTTAACTGAATTCTTGCAGATCTGTGATACTGTTAAGACTAATGAAGTAGATCCTGAAGTCTACAGGCTCATGCTTTTCCCG
>NC_029785.2:20292268-20296312 GCF_000816755.2 Arachis ipaensis
GTGTCCTTCTGACATGCTTTCAGAATGGACCATCCTGGATATATTCTATGATGTTCTATCTGAATTAGCTAAGATGTCATTGGATACTTCTGCAGGTGGATCCATTCACCTAAAGAAAACGCCTGCAGAAGCTCAAGAACTCATTGACATGGTTGCTAACAACCAGTTTATGGACACTTCTGAGAGGAATCCTGTGAGTAATGGGACGCCTCAAAAGAAGGGAGTTCTTGAAATTGATACTCTGAATGCCATATTGGCTTAGAATAAAATATTGACTCAACAAATCAATATGATTTCTCAGAGTCTGAATGGAATGCAAGCTGCATCCAACAGTACTCAAGAGGCATCTTCTGAAGAAGAAGCTTATGATCCTGAGAACCCTGCAATAGCAGAGGTAAATTATATGGGTGAACCTTATGGAAACACCTATAACCCCTCATGGAGAAATCACCCAAATTTCTAATGGAAGGATCAACAAAAGCATCAACAAGGCTTTAATAATGGTGGAAGAAACAGGTTTAATAGTAGTAAACCTTATCCATCATCTTCTCAGCAACAGACAGAGAACTCTGAACAAAATACCTCTAATTTAGCAAACTTAGTCTCTGATCTGTCCAAGGCCACTGTAAGTTTCATGAATAAAACAAGGTCCTCAATTAGAAATTTGGAGGCATAAGTGGGCCAGCTGAGTAAAAGGATAACTGAAATCCCTCCTAGTACTCTCCCAAGCAATACAGAAGAAAATCCAAAAGGAGAGTGCAAGGCCATTGATATAACCATCATGGCCGAATCCAAGGAGGAAGGAGAGAACGTGAATCCCAAGGAGGAAGACCTCCTGGGACGTCCAGTGATCAATAAGGAGTTCCCCTCTGAGGAACCAAAGGAATCTGAGACTCATCTAGAGACCATAGAGATTCCATTGAACCTCCTTATGCCCTTCATGAGCTCTGATGAGTATTCTTCTTCTGAAGAGAATGAGGATGCTACTGAAGAGCAAGTTGCCAAGTTCCTTGGTGCAGTCATGAAGCTGAATGCCAAGTTATTTGGTAATGAGACTTGGGGAGATGAACCTCCCCTGTTCACCAATGAACTAAATGCATTGGATCAACTGAGATTGCCTCAGAAGAAACAGGATCTTGGAAAGTTCTTAATACCTTGTACCATAGGTACCATGACCTTTGAGAAGGCCCTATGTGACCTTGGGTCAGGGATAAACCTCATGCCACTCTCTGTAATGGAGAAACTGGGAATCTTTCAGGTACAAGCTGCTAAAATCTCATTAGAGATGGCAGACAATTCCAGAAAACAGGCTTATGGACAAGTAGAGGACATATTAGTAAAGGTTGAAGGCCTTTACATCCCTGCTGATTTCATAATCCTAGATACTGGGAAGGATGAGGATGAATCCATCATCCTTGGAAGACCCTTCCTAGCCACACAACTGAAGAAATTGAAAACGGAATCAAAAACAGCAGAAGAAAAATCACACCCTGGAGGAGGATCTCACTGGCGTTTAAACGCCAGTAAGGAGCATCTGGCTGGCGTTCAACGCCAGAACAGAGCATGGATCTGGCGTTGAACGCCAGAAACAAACAGCATCCTGGCGTTCAGACGCCAGAAATGCACACTGAGGAAGAGCTGGCGCTGAATGCCAGAAACAAGCACCTGACTAGCGTTCAACGCCAGAAATATGCTGCATCTGGGCGCTGAACACCTAGAACAAGCATCAATTCGGCGTTTAAACGCCAGAATTGCATGCAAAGGCATTTTACATGCCTAATTGGTGCAGGGATGTAAATCCTTGACACCTCAGGATCTGTGGACCCCACAGGATCAACTCAGCATCTGTGGACCCCACAGGATCCCCACCTACCACCACTCACTCTCTTCCCTCTTCTCAATGTTCATCCTATCTTCCCAATAAACACTCTTCCCCAAAACTCTTCACCAATCACCTCAATCTCTCTTCCCTATCACCACTTCACCACTCACATCCATCCACTCTTCCCCATAAACCTACCTCATAAACTCCACCTACCTTCAAAATTCAAAATCAATTTCCCACCCAAACCCACCCTATATGGCCGAAATTAACCCCCCTCCCCTCCCTATATAAACCCCTCCATTCTTCTTCATTTTCACACAACACAACCCTCTCATCCTCTTCTTGGCCGAAACACAACCTCTCTCCCTCTCCTCCATTTCTTCTTCTTCTTCATCTCTTCTTTCTTCTCTTACTCGAGGGTGAGCAATATTCTAAGTTTGGTGTGATAAAAGCATAAGCTTTTTGTTTTTACATTACCATTGATGGCACCTAAGACCGGAGAATCCTCTAGAAAAGGGAAAGGGAAGACAAAAGCTTCCACCTCCGAGTCATGGGAGATGGAAAGATTCATCTCCAAAGCCCATCAAGACCACTTCTATGATGTTGTGGCCAAGAAGAAGGTGATCCTCGAGGTCCCTTTCAAACTCAAGAAAAATGAGTATCCGGAGATCCGACATGAAATCCATAGAAGAGGTTGGGAAGTTCTAACAAACCCCATCCAACAAGTCGGAATCCTAATGGTTCAAGAGTTCTATGCTAATGCATGGATCACTAGGAACCATGATCAAAGTAAGAACCCGAACCCAAAGAATTATCTCACCATGGTTCGGGGAAATTACTTAGATTTTAGTCCGAAAAATGTGAGGTTGGCGTTCAACTTGCCAACAATGGAAGAGAACGCACGCCCCTACACAAGGAGAGTCAACTTTGATCAAAGGTTGTACCAAGTCCTCATGGACATATGTGTGGAAGGAGCTCAATGGAAGATTGACTCAAAAGGCAAACCGGTTCAACTGAGAAGACTGGACCTTAAGCCTGTAGCTAGAGGATGGTTGGAGTTCATTCAACGCTCAATCATTCCCACTAGTAACCGGTCTGAAGTTACTATAGACCGGGCCATCATGATCCATAGCATCATGATTGGAGAAGAGGTGGAGGTTCATGAGATTATACCTCAAGAACTTTACAAGGTGGCTGACAAGACCTCCACTGTGGCAAGGTTAGCCTTTCCTCACCTCATTTGCCATCTATGCAATTTGGTTGGGATTGACATAGAAGGAGATATCCTCATTAATGAGGACAAGCCCATCATTAAGAAAAGGATGGAGCAGACAAGAGAGCCTATTCATGGATCTCAAGAAACACATGAGGAAGCTCACCATCAAGAAATCCCTGAGATACCTCAAGGGATGCACTTTCCTCCACAGAATTTTTGGGAGCAAATCAACACCTCCCTAGGAGAATTAAGTTCCAACATGGGACAACTAAGGGTGGAACATCAAGAGCACTCCATCATCCTTCATGAAAGTAGAGAAGATCAAAGAGCAATGAGGGAGAAGCAACAAAGACAAGGAAGAGACATAGAAGAGCTCAAGGACATCATTGGTTTCTCAAGAAGAAAACGCCACCATCACTAAGGTGGACTCATTCCTTGTTCTTAAATTTTCTGTTTTTCGTTTTCTTTATGTTAAGTGCTTATCCATGTTTGTGTCTTATTACATGATCATTAGTATTTAGTAACTATGTCTTAAAGTTATGAATGTCCTATGAATCCATCACCCCTCTTAAATAAAGAATGTTTTAATTCAAAAGAACAAGAAGTACGAAAAAAAATGGCGAAAAAAATGGAAAAAGAAAAAGCAAGCAGAAAAAGCCAAAAGCTCTTAAAACCAAAAGGCAAGAGCAAAAAGCCAATAACCCTTAAAACTAAAAGGCAAGGGTAAATAAAAAGAATCCCAAGGCTTTGAGCATCAGTGGATAAGAGGGCCTAAAGGAATAAAATCTCGGCCTAAGCGGCTAAACCAAGCTGTCCCTAACCATGTGCTTGTGGCGTGAAGGTGTCAAGTGAAAACTTGAGACTGAGCGGTTAAAGTCAAGGTCCAAAGAAAAAGAAGAGTGTTCTTAAAAACCCTGGACACCTCTAATTGGGGACTTTAGCAAAGCTGAGTCACAATCTGAAAAGGTTCACCCAATTATGTGTCTGTGGCATTTATGTATCC
>NC_029785.2:20296423-20300515 GCF_000816755.2 Arachis ipaensis
AAATCAGATTCAGAGGTTGAAGAAGGACTGCTGATGCTGTTGGATTCTGACCTCCCTGCACTCAAAGTAAATTTTCTGGAGCTACAGAACTCAAAAAGGTGCGCTTCTAATTGCGTTGGAAAGTATACATCCAGGGATTTCTAGCAATATATAATAGTCCATACTTTAGCCGAGTTTAGACGACACAAAAGGGCATTGAACGTCAGTTCTATGCTGCAGTCTAGAGTTAAACGCCAGAAACACATCACGAACCAGAGTTGAACGCCAAAAACACGTTACAACTTGGCGTTCAACTCCAGAAGAAGCCTCTGCATGTGTAACATTCAAGCTCAGCCCAAGCACATACCAAGTGGGCCCCGGAAGTGGATTTATGCATCAATTACTTACTTCTGTAAACCCTAGTAGCTAGTTTAGTATAAATAGGACTTTTTACTATTGTATTTACATCTTATGATCCTGGATTGTATTTTTGATCATGTGATCATGTTTTAGGGGCTGGACTCTTGGCCATGCCTGAACCTTTTACTTATGTATTTTCAACGGTAGAGTTTCTACACTCCATAGATTAAGGTGTGGAGCTTGCTGTTCCTCATGAATTAATGCAAAGTACTACTTTTTTCTATTCAATTCAACTTATTCCACTTCTAAGATATCCATTCGTTCCCAAGAACATGATGAATGTGATGATTATGTGACGTTCATCATCATTCTCACTCATGAACGTGTGCCTGATAAACACTTCCGTTCTACATGCAAACAAGCTAGAATGAGTATCTCTTAGATATCTAATACAGGGGACCGAGTCCAAGTTATTAGTATCTTCGTGGTATAAGTTAGAACCCATGGATGGTCATTCCTGAGATCCGGAAAGTCTAAACCTTGTCTGTGGTATTCCGAGTAGGATCTGGGAAAGGATGGCTGTGACGAACTTCAAACTCGCGAGTGCTGGGCGTAGTGACAGACGCAAAAGGAGGGTAAATCCTATTCCAGTATGATCGAGAACCTCCAGATGATTAGCCATGCCGTGACAGAGCATTTGGACCTTTTTCACAAGAGAGGATTGGATGTAGCCATTGACAACGGTGATGCCCTTATAGAAAGCTTGCCATGGAAAGGAGTAAGACTGATTGGATGAGATAGCGGGAAAGCAGAAGTTCAAAAGAATGAAGGCATCTCTATACGCTTATCTGAAATTCTCACCAATGAATTACATAAGTATTTCTATCTTTATTTTTTGTTTATTTATTATTATAATTCGAAAACTCCATAACCATTTGATATCCGCCTGACTGAGATTTACAAGGTGACCATAGCTTGCTTCATACCAACAATCTCCGTGGGATTGACCCTTACTCACGTAAGGTTTTATTACTTGGACGACCCAGTGCACTTGCTGGTTAGTTGTGCGAAGTTGTGAAGTTATGCTTGGACCATGGTATTGTGCACCAGTTATTGGCGCCATTGCTAGGGAGAGAACGAACAACAAATTTTACAAACCCAGGGATCACAATTTCGCATACCAGAGACTCTGGTTGCTGAGATGAGATCTGAAATCAAGCCAGAAAAAGGTAAGTTGTCCGCAATTTGTACGTGTCCCACGGCATTCCGAATGTGTCTTGGTAGGTTCAGAGGCTGGTCTGTATGGATGCACCATAGTAGAACGGCCATGTCTTCAGTGAAGGAGGACTCGTGGGTGCTCGGAAAGACGTAATGGGACATAATCTGTGCCCATACACGAGCCTCCAAGGTAAGTGCAGAAGCCAATATTCCCTTAGGTCGGGAACGATGGTATCCGTAGATCCATCTGCTGCCAGGTAGTGCAATAACTCTGAGAACAGCGTCCCAGTAAAATTGGTACGTCTGGCGCTTGAGTGAGGCTTCTTGAAATGCGTCCAGTCCTTCTGGAGTAAGGGGAGATTTAGAGCTCGTTGAATGACCTCTTCTGTAATGGAGACTTGTTTCTGACGGACATAGACAGATTGCAGGTTTGGCAGGTGGAAATTAGAGTAGAACTCGACTACCCAGGAAAGATTAACCTGCCGTGGCTGTCTCTGTAGGAAACCCCATTGTCTTCATTCAATTTGCGGCTCAACAAAGTCAGTAATACAGGTCGGGAGGATAAGAAGGTATTCATTGTTGTAACTCCCTTCTGCCAGTATGGGGAACATCTGCTCACAGTAGCGATTGATAAATCGTGCAGTGTCCTTTGCAGGGAAGGCTTTCTCTTTTTCATCAACCTTTATAATCCTCTTAATTCTTTTTGTTGAGGGCTTAACTACAGTTGAAGATGGCTCAGCCACTAATGCTCTTTTTGTTCCTCTTCTTGCTGGTGGTTTGGGAGTAGCTTTTTCCTTGCCTTTCTTGGTGGCCATCCTAAAAGAAAGAAAAGAAAAAGTATGTTAAAATGTCAAGGGTTGGAGCAAGGAAGAGAACGGGAAAGGTGGTAATTAATGCACATTAAAAGATGAATGATGTTAACACATGGTCATGACTACATGTGAAAACTCATCAACGGAAATATAGCAAGTGCATATGATGACAATTAAATGCAAGGTGTTTATTGGCATGCAGGCAAAGGCATGAGTAGCATAGATCAAGCATTTAATGTTCAAGTTAGATTACCAAGCCTTTCAAACTAATAACCTGTTTGTAATGGCAATTATATTGAACTAATATGATATGAGAAAGGGTGTTGTGAAAAGCAAGCATTTTAGAGTAGTAGGATAAAAGATTTTGAAAAATAGTGCACAATGAATGGTAAATAAGCTAATGAAAATAATAAATTGAACATGCAAGCAACCCTTAAAAATTAATATATAATTGCCAAACAAGTCCTTAACAATCCACAAGCAAATCATAAGGAATAATAATGACCCTAATAAATTTCCAACACCAATTAAAAGAAAAAGAAAGAAAAGGAAAACATGGATAATGCAAGTAAAAAGAAAAAGAAAAGGAGAAGAAAACATAAAAATAAAAAGAAGAATAGAAAAGTAAGGAGGGAAGAAGAAAAGAAAAACCTTGATAATGGTGGTGACAGAGAGAAAGTAGAAGGTGAGAAAGAGGGAAGAAGGAAGAAAGGGGAAGAAAGAAATAAGGAGGGAAAAGAAAAAGTAGGATTTGGGGAAGAGAAAGATAAGATATTTTGGCAAATTAGGGTAAGCTGTGCGGCACAAGCGACGCGGACGCGTGGGGTACGCGTTCGCGTGAATAGCGCTCATATGAATCGATGCGGTCGCGTCGGTCACGCGGACGCGTGACTCGTTTTATGCTACTGGCGCGAGGGCAGCCTCGCACTCGCACAACTCTCTGTTCAAAACTCATTATTGCCAAATTCCAGGGTGATGCGTTCGCTGGTGGACGCAATCGCGTGGGTGGCCAATATTGGGATACGACGCGGACGCGTGAGGCACGTGTCCGCGTGGTAAGGCTTGTGCGTCCAGCACCAGTCCAGCACCACTCCAGCACAACTTTCAGTTATGCACCCTTTCTTACGTCGATTTTCAGGTCACGCGTCCGCGTGGGTGACGCGGACGCGTGGGGCAATTTGTGCCAAAGGCACGCCTCCAGCCATGCTCCCACGTGACTTTCTGTTCGATTTATGTTTCTTTCTTACTCACGTGCGACGCGGACGCGTCGGCGACGCTGTCGCGTTGCGTGCCCCCTTTTTTGTTTTTATTATTTTTTTATTTTTTATTTTTTTATTTTTTTTATTATGCAATATGCAAATGAAGATGTAAACTATAGGCACTAGTACTGAGAAGAGTTATTGATAAAGGAAATAAAGAAATAAAAGAAAGAAACGATCATACCATGGTGGGTTGTCTCCCACCCAGCACTTTGCTTTAACATCCTTAAGTTGGACGCTCCACTAGCTCAGTCTTCTGCTGTGGGTGGATCCTCCAAGAGGAAGATCTCTAGCTCCTTGGTTTTTGTCGCCTTCTCACCAAGATATAGCTTTAAGCGATGTCCATTAACTTTGATGAATTCAGAGCTTGAAGGATGACTCAGGTGAAAAACTCCGTATGGCTCAGCCTTCTCTACTCTGTATGGACCTTCCCATCTTGATCTCAACTTGCCTGGCATGAGCCT
>NC_029785.2:20300574-20354611 GCF_000816755.2 Arachis ipaensis
CACAACTTTCGGCCATGCACCCTTTTTTACGTCGATTTTCAGGTCACGCGTCCGCGTGGGTGACGCGGACGCGTGGGGCAATTTGTGCCAAAGGCACGCCTCCAGCCATGCTCCCACGTGACTTTCTGTTCGATTTATGTTTCTTTCTTACTCACGTGCGACGCGGACGCGTCGGCGACGCTGTCGCGTCGCGTGCCCCCTTTTTTGTTTTTATTATTTTTTTATTTTTTATTTTTTTATTTTTTTTATTATGCAATATGCAAATGAAGATGTAAACTATAGGCACTAGTACTGAGAAGAGTTATTGATAAAGGAAATAAAGAAATAAAAGAAAGAAACGATCATACCATGGTGGGTTGTCTCCCACCCAGCACTTTGCTTTAACATCCTTAAGTTGGACGCTCCACTAGCTCAGTCTTCTGCTGTGGGTGGATCCTCCAAGAGGAAGATCTCTAGCTCCTTGGTTTTTGTCGCCTTCTCACCAAGATATAGCTTTAAGCGATGTCCATTAACTTTGATGAATTCAGAGCTTGAAGGATGACTCAGGTGAAAAACTCCGTATGGCTCAGCCTTCTCTACTCTGTATGGACCTTCCCATCTTGATCTCAACTTGCCTGGCATGAGCCTTAGTCTAGAGTTGTAAAGGAGGACAAAGTCCCCAGGTTTAAAATCTCTCCTCTTGATGTGCTTATCATGCACAGCCTTCATCTTTTCCTTGTACAGCCTTGAGTTCTCATATGCTTCTAGGCGTAGGCTCTCTAATTCTTGCAGTTGCAACTTCCTTTCAACTCTGGCTTTCTCAAATTCCATATTGCACTCTTTTACTGCCCAAAAGGCTTTGTGCTCTACCTCAACTGGGAGGTGACAGGCTTTTCCATAAACTAAGCGGAAGGGGCTCATCCCAATGGGTGTCTTGTATGCTGTTCTGTATGCCCAGAGTGCATCTTGTAGTCTGGTGCTTCAGTCTCTTCTATTAGGTTTGACTATCTTCTGCAATATACCCTTTATCTCTCTGTTGGACACCTCAGCTTGCCTATTAGTCTGGGGATGGTAGGCTGTTGCCACTTTATGAACTATCCCATGCTTCATCAGTAATCTTGTTAGTCTCCTGTTACAGAAATGGGTGCCTTGATCGCTCACGATTGCTCGTGGTGATCTAAAGCGACAAATAATATGGGTTCTAACAAAGGAAACAACAGTGTTAGCATCATCAGTGTGGGTAGGAATTGCTTCCACCCATTTAGAAACATAATCTACAGCTAACAATATATAAAAATAGCTATTAGAATTTGGAAATGGACCCATGAAGTCAATTCCCCAAACATAAAAAATTTCACAGAAAAGCATAGTCTGTTGAGGCATCTCATCCCTCTTGGATATATTACCAAACCTTTGGCATGGGGAACAAGATTTACAAAATTCAGCAGCGTGTTTAAAAAGAGTAGGCCACCAGAATCCACAGTCTAAAATTTTTCTAGCTGTTCTTTGAGGGCCAAAATGTCCTCTACTCTCAGATGTATGGCAGGCCTCTAAAATGGACTGGAATTCTGATTGAGGCATACACCGCCTACTTACCTGGTCAGCGCCACATCTCCATAAATATGGGTCATCCCATATATAATATTTGGATTCGCTTTTCAGCTTGTCTCTTTGATGCTTAGTAAAGTTTGGAGGAAAGGTTCGGCTAACTAGATAATTAGCTACAGGTGCATACCAATGGACTACTTCAGATACTGCTTGCAGGTTATCAAATGGGAAATTATCATTTATAGGAGTGGCGGTATCCTTAATGTGCTCGAGGCGACTCAAGTGGTCTGCCACTAGATTCTGGTTACCACTCCTATCCTTAATTTCTAAATCAAATTCTTGTAGTAGCAGTATCCAACGTATAAGCCTTGGTTTGGACTTCTTTTTAGCTAATAAATACTTTAGAGCTGCGTGGTCTGAGTACACTACTACTTTACCACCAAGTAAATAGGCTCGGAATTTATCCAGAGCAAAAACAATAGCAAGAAGCTCTTTCTCAGTAGTAGTGTAATTAGACTGAGCAGTGTCTAAAGTCTTAGACGCATAAGCAATTACAAAAGGATCCTTACCTTCACACTGAGCCAGCGCTGCTCCTACTGCATGGTTGGAAGCATCGCACATGATTTCAAATGGCTGGCTCCAGTATGGTCCTCTCACAATTGGAGCTTGAGTCAGGGCGGTCTTCAGTCTATCAAACACTTGTTTGCAATCCTCACTGAACTCGAACTCGATATCTTTCTGCAGTAGCCTGGATAAGGGTAGTGCTACCTTACTAAAGTCCCTAATGAATCTCCGGTAAAAACCTGCATGGCCAAGGAACGAACGGACTTCCCTCACAGAAGAGGGGTAAGGTAAACTAGAAATAACATCCACCTTTGCTGGATCTATAGAAATGCCAGTATTAGACACAACATGTCCTAGTACAATCCCTTGTTTTACCATAAAGTGACATTTTTCAAAATTCAACACTAGGTTTGTACTGACACATCTATCTAATACTCTAGATAAACTATCCAAGCAAAGGTTAAATGAATCACCATAAACGCTAAAATCATCCATAAAAACCTCCATACAGTTCTCAATAAGGTAAAAAAAAAGACTCATCATGCACCTTTGGAAGGTAGCTGGTGCATTGCATAAGCCAAAGGGCATTCTCTTATAAGCATAAGTGCCAAAAGGGCATGTAAAAGTAGTCTTTTCCTGATCTTCAGGAGCTATATGGATTTGAAAATAGCCTGTATAACCATCTAAAAAACAATAATGGGATTTACCTGACAGGCGATCAAGCATCTGATCAATGAATGGCAA
This sequence comes from Arachis ipaensis, assembly GCF_000816755.2. Lineage (NCBI taxonomy): Eukaryota > Viridiplantae > Streptophyta > Magnoliopsida > Fabales > Fabaceae > Arachis > Arachis ipaensis. The sequence continues at coordinate 20,303,410 of NC_029785.2, forward strand.
GGGGTAATGATCCTTGCGAGTGGCTTGGTTGAGACACCTATAGTCAATACAAACTCTCCATAAATTCTGCACTCTAGTTGTCAGAAGCTCTCCATGCTCATTTCTTACTGTTGTGATCCCAGACTTCTTGGACACCACTTGTACTGGACTGACCCATTCGCTATCTGAGATGGGGTAAATGATATATGCTTCAAGTAGCCTGGTCACTTATTTCGTGACAACTTCTAAGATGGTGGGATTCAGTCTTCTCTGAGGTTGACGGATGGACTTTTCTCCCTCTTCTAAGAATATTCTGTGCTCACAAACTTGAGGGTTGATGCCTACTATATCCGCCAGGCTCCATCTAATTGCTTTCTTGTGTTTCCTCAGCACACTGAGTAGCTGTTCTTCTTGTTGGGAAGTGAGTTTCCTTGCAATGATAACTGGAAACTTCTGCTTGTCCTCAAGGTAAGCATACTTGAGGTGTGGAGGGAGGGGCTTTAATTCCAATTTCTGCTCATGGCCAGGCTCTGGATCATCTGGGGCTAGTGATAATGGCAAAGTGCCCTCATTGTCTTCTGAGAGTGTCCCCACACTTGGATCTTGTCATGTGTACTTCTCTTCTAATTTTTCTTGGTGAACTTTAGCCACGGTTTCATCTATGATGTCACACTAGGAGATAGAATGATCATACGGAGGGTGCTCCATAGCTCCATTTAGACTGAATTTCACTATTCTGCCATCTATTTCAAAAGAATAAGTTTCGGAAAATGCGTCCAGCTTGAACTTTGAAGTCTTCAGGAATGGTCTTCCAAGCAGGATTGATGATGGCCTTCCTGAGTCATTAGGGGGCATTTCCAGGATATAGAAGTCAATGGGGAATGTGAGTCCCTTAATGCTCATTAATACATCTTCAGCAATCCCAATCACTGTAATAATGCTTTTATCTGCCAACACAAAATGAGTTGCCGACCTTTTTAAGGGAGGGAGCCTCAAAGTATCATATATAGACAAAGGCATTATACTAACACATGCTCCTAAATCACACATGCAGTCAGAAAATATCACACCATCAATAGTACAATTAACCATACATGGACCTGGATCACTGCACTTTTCAGGTATACCTCCCATTAAAGCAGATATAGAACTACCTAAAGGAATAGTTTCTAATTCATTAATTTTGTCTTTATGTATACATAAATCTTTTAGAAACTTTGCGTATTTAGGTACCTGCTGAATAACATCAAAAAGGGGAACATTTACCTCAACCTTTTTGAATATTTCTACCATTTTGGGATCAAGTTCCATCTGCTTCCTAGGCTTCCTTGCAATTTGTGGAAATGGAATAGGGAGGGCGTTTTCTGCAAGGTCTGCATCCTTTGGTGCTTCCTTCTGTGGTTGAGCTTCTTCTTCTTCACCCATATCTTGTGCGTCCTCTTCCTCTTCAGCATCCTCTACTTCCACCACCTCTTCAGCTGAGGCATGTTCTGATGGGATTGGCTCCTCCTGATTCCTCTCTTACAGTGTGGTTCCGGACCTTAGGGTGATGGCATTGATGCCACCCTTTGAATTGGGTAAGGATTGAGAAGGAATTCTACTGGAGCTTGCAGGTTGAGTATTTGAAGTATTAGGTGATGCCAGCTGAGAGATGAGAGCTTGTATAGCGGATGCTAGGCCATTAAGTGAACTTTCTATGTTCCTTTGTCCTTGTGCAATGGATTGAAGCACTTCGTCACTCGGAGAGGAATTAGATTGAGTGATCTGTGGAACTTGTTGTTGGTTGTGCTGTGCTCCTTGGGATTGCCTCAGGTGAGGTGCTCTGTAAGGCTGGTTCTGGTTCTGCTGCCTGTTGTTGTTATTATTCCACTTCTGATATCCTTGATTGTCTCTGCCTCCTCTGTTATTGTTGTCCCTCCAGCTCTGGTTAGAATTGTCTCTCCAACCTTGGTTGGAATTGTCTTGCCATCCATGGTTGTAGCTGCCACCTTGATTGTATCCTTGGTTAGGACGGTCATAGAAGTTATGAGTGGTTGCCACAGTATTGTCTTCCTGCTGGAGCTGCGGACATTCATCAGTATAATGGCTATAATCAGTGCAGATCCCGCACACTCTCTGTGGGACTAACTGTTGGCTTTGCTGCGCTTGTTGTTGATTCAACTGCATCTGCTTCAGTAAGTTGGTCATTTCACATATACTCTGAGTCAGAGCAGTAGTTTCCTTGCTAGAAGATACCTCTGCAACAGCTTTTGACCGGCCTTGTTTCTGCCTGTGATTCCTAGTAGATTCAGCCAAGTCGCTGATCAATTGCCATGCCTCATCAGTGGTCTTGTACTTTTTCATAGACCCATTGCTAGCACTTTCCAATGTGGTCTTATCTTGGGGCCTCATGCCCTGTGTGACGTAGCCGAGCAACACTATCTTGTCAATCATATGGTGGGGGCATGCTTTCAGAAGGTTGTTGAAGCGCTCCCAGTATTCGTAGAGAGTCTTGGACTCGTCTTGAACAATCATGAAAATGTCTTTTCTCAGTTTATCAGTAACTTCAGCTGGAAAGAATTTTTCCAAAAATTCTCTTCTAAGCGTATCCCAGTCAGAAATAGTTGCTGCGGGTTGAGTGTAGTACCACTCTCTCGCCTTTCCCTCAAGAGAGAATGGGAAGGCTTTTAACAGAATAGAAGTTTCATCTGTACCATCACGCCTGACAGTAGAACAGGCTGCTTGGAAGTCCCTAAGGTGCTTGATAGGCTCTTGAGCAGGTAAGCCATGAAACTTAGGCATCAAGTTGAGCAGTGCAGTCTTTATTTCAAAATATGTAGCCACTGCTGGGTGATGCGCTTGAAACGATTGCATTGTAAAATCAGGGGCTCCAGCCTCCTGGATAGTAACTTTTCTAGGTGTTGCCATGTCACCTGCACGTAAATCAACCGAATCAGTAGAAAGGGAGCTTGTTTCTTCCTTATGTGACGTTTCAGATTCGCCCTCGGGGAGGACTAACCGACGCCGAGCTTGCCTTATACATGGAATAGTTCTTTCGATCTCAGGATCAAATACTAGCAAGCTTGGATCAGGAAGTGAATGCGTCATTTAACGAAAGAAACATGCAGCTCATAGTAGCAAAATAAAATAAAATGCAAATAAATAAATTCCAATCAATAACTTAGTATTCTATTGCAATTCCCCGGCAACGGCGCCAAAAATTGACGTGGCGGAAATTGACGAGTTAAGAAATTATTATAAGAGATGCGTTGCGAGTATAGTTCTTAACCAACCAAAAATCCGCTTATCAATTTAGAAGGGGTTGTCACAAAATTAGAATTAAAATACTGGGAGTATGAATCCCAGGTCGTCTCCCAACGAGTTGCAGAAAGATGTGCTATTTTATTAATCAGATGTTTTCCAAAAGGGTTTGAGTTTGATAGACAGGAAATTAAATCAGAGAATTTATGTAATTTAAATAAAAACCTTGACCGGGAGTAGATTAGTTGGAAGCCCTATTCTTGATGGAGTTTTCCCAAGATAAAAGTGATAATTAAAGGTTGCCTGCTCAGTTATCCTTTACCAGATAAAGGAAAGTTAAGCAAGTTGGAAGTCAGTTTCTATTCACAAGTTCTAATCCTCTCCCTTGGGAAGGACTAGTGTCAGTGATTAGAGGGCGACCCAACGCTAAACCCAACTATAATTTTACTCTTGAGCATCCAACAAGGTCCTCCTTTCAATCAACTCCCAATCAAGTTAGGGAACTACTCGCTCATTATGATTGTAAAATCCACGAAATAAGGAAGGGAAGTAAGGAAAGACATGATAAATAATAATCAAAAAGATCAATTAAAATAAAAATAGTTCTTGTATTAATAACTTCTAAAAATAATTCAATAGTAACTCTGAAGAAATTAAGGATATGAAAGAGTAAGTGACAAGTAAGGAAACAAACTAGAATGATGAAGTCTTGACGGAGGTAATAACTCTTCTCAATATCCCAATCCAAAAAGCAATCAAATCAAAATCCTAAGAACTATGAATGTGTAGAGAGAAAACCTAGAGGAGGAGTAAATTCAGATCTAAAACTAAAATTATGCGGAATGAATGTTGTTTTTGTCTCTGCATGTTCCCTGACTCTAATATGGTTTTCTGGGCCAAAACTGGGTCAAAACAGGGCCCAAAATCGCCCCTAGCGAATTCTGCAGATCGCGCATGTCACGCGATTGCGTCATCCAGCGTTTTGCCTTGCCACGCGTGCGCGTCGTCCACGCATTCGCGTCACTTGTGCAGTTTCCAACCCATGCGTTCGCGTCAGGCACGTGAGCGCGTTACTGCAATTTCCTCTAATTCGCGCGGTCGCGTGAGCCATGCCTCCGCGTCGTTTCTCGCTGGTCATCTCCTCAATTTCTTGTGTTCCTTCTATTTTTGCAAACCTCCTTTCCAATCTCCAAGTCATTCATGCCCTATAAAGCCTGAAACACTTAACACACATATCACGACATCGAATGGAATAAAGGAGAATTAAAATACATAATTAAAAGTCTCTAGGAAGCAGTTTACAATCATGGAGTAATTTTGGGAAGGAATTGTAAATACATGCTAAATTAATGAATAAGTGGGTAAAGATTAGATAAAACCACACAATTAAACACAATATAAACCATAAAATAATAGTTTATCAAGCACAATGGAGGTCCAAGCATTGATGGATGTTCAAGGATGGATTCAAGCACAAGCCACCTTGATGAAAAGCTCCCCATAAGTCCAACTTAAGGACAATAAACAAAATTTCTAGGAGGGAGACACCCCACCATGGTAACATCTTTTTATTTCTCCCTTTTGTACATATTGGTAAAATAGGTTTAATTTCATGTTTTGATTGCTTAGTTGAGTTTATCTCGGAGTCTAGTAGGTTAAACAAGGTTTTATGATGTTTTGGTAGCTGTTTGGAGGTTTGAAATGCTTGGTTTGGGACAAAAACATAGAAAATTTTTGAAAAATAGAGCACCATCCACGCGCACGTGTGCTTCGTGCGTACGCGTGAATCAAGCAATTTCGGCCATCCACGTGCACGCGTCATGTACGCGTACGCGTGGATTGAATTTTTCTACTTCCAATACATTCACCCGAGAGTTGTGCCTGAAGTATGCCAACTTTGTGCCCCAGGGCATGCGTACGCGTACCTTGCGTGTACGCGTCGACTCTCTGCTTTGCCATGCACACGTACGCGTCAGCCGCGCGTACGCGTCGCTTCCATTTCATCGATCCTCGCTTACGCGCACATGATGCACACGCGTGGATTGCCCTGTTTCACCCATCTTCCTTTCTTCTCTTCTTTCCATTTCTTTCCCTTTTCTCTCCTCTCTTCTTTTCTTTCCACCCTTCAAACATCATCCAACACTACCAAGTATCATGTAACACCATTTCTTTTAGTTAGTTTAATTCTCGTTTAATTTTTATTTTCCATTATAATTGTTAGATTACTAATCTTGTTTACTATTTACTGCTGCTTACTACTAATAGGATGTTAGTTTAACATCATTGTTGCTATTGTCATTGTTGGATTATTTTGTTGAGGTTACAATTTATTACTTGGTTTTGAGTTTTCATGTTGAACATTTCTGAACACCAAGTATATGTTACATTGCCTTTAAGCTTCTTAACTCTTTTGAATTGCTTGTTTTGGCCAACATGCATTCATCATCTATTGTTAGGCAATTGTATATTATCATTGCATTTTTTTAGGTGATACTTGTTTATGATTTACCCGTACTCATATCACCTATTTCATGCATCGAAATTGTGCGGTTGAGAAATTGGATCGAAAGTTTACCTAATGACATATTTTTGAGCTTTTCAAGATTTGTGGATCATGCTCGCTATGTGATTGATTTTCACTTCTATATTCTTTTCTCTAAGTTCCATAGCATCCATGTGTTCCACCTCTATGTCACTTAGGTGTTGCAACAACTTCAATATGCGTCATTGTTTGATGTGTGAGCTCTCTATACCATTTTGTTCATCAAATTTACTTACACATCAATCAATGTCCATGCATTATCCAATTTCACAATCGCTTGATTTTTGCTTGAATGCTTTTATACTTCTTCACTATTTGTTGGGTTGTTTTAGCCTACAAGTCTTTTAAAGTATCTCAAGCATACTAGAATGAGTGAAGTGCATTTTTCCTTTTGTGCAATGGTGACATAACTTTTTATACTAGTGTGTGTGTGTGTTCTAAACTGCGCACAATTTTAGAACCCACACACCTATTTTTCATCAATGTCACACTAATTCACTCACTCCATTCTAGTGGTTCTTACCTCATTCCAACAATTCACGCTTCCTTGCTCTTGTATTTTCTCATCTTACGGTGTTTATTTTATTTTTCATGATTGATGCACCACAAGCAAAAATGGAAGCGGGAGGAAGAACACGCAGCAACCGGTTGACCTACCAGCTGAAGGTGGCAACTCGGAAAGTCGCCGTACCCCCTTGCTCATGTAGTGCACTGAGGACGGTGCAAACTTTTAAGTGTGGGAATGTCGTCTGACCATGCGGCATTTTTGGGTGACAAGTTTCTAATCCCAACACTTTTGCATTTTATTTTAGGATTCTTAGTTGCATTTTCTTATTTTGCATATGTATATATTAAGCTTAGTCAAAATGAGGATACTTTCCAAGGATTTATCTATAGGGCACCCCAATTGATTAAAAAAAAATTTTTTTTTTGAAATTGCTTGAATTATATATTTTGTGGATCACATTCTTGAGCTAAGAACACAAGCATATAAGTTTTGAGCCTTGATTGTGTGGTTACATCATATAACCACTTATTTTCATTCTTGTGTGCATTATTCTCTTCGTATGAGTGTAATCTTTGATTTGTTTGATTCTTTATGTCCATTATCTTGTGTATACATGCATTTAGATGATTGAGGTCATTGTTCAAATAGCTCACTAAACCAAATAGCCTACCTTTTATCTTCCATTGTTAGCTAATTTTGAGCATAAGCTTAACCCATTTGTTCTTAATGATAGCACATTACAAGCCTAAGTGAAAAATAATAAATGTCCCTTGTTTGGATCTTTGATTAGCTTAGGCTAGTGAGAGTGTTCATTACTTGATTTCGGGAAAGTTGGGAGCATTGGGTAGAGATAAAAGTGTGTTTTTGTATTTGTGTTGAGAATCTTGGGAATTGGGTACACACTCATGTATTAATCATGTGTAAACCATATGCATTGATGTTTTGTATATATTTTAGTTTGAAAAAGAAAAAAATGAGAAAAAAAAGAAAAGAATATATATATATATATATATATAAAGAAAAGAAAAAGAAGAGAGTGCATGAGTGGTGAAAAGTGAAGAATGAATATTTAGGTTTGTTTAGAATTGTATAGGTTGTCATAGGTTAGGTGGGAAGTTTATGTTAATCAAAGATTCGAATTCAAGCTCACTTGACCATATGCACCCTACCTTGACCCTAGCCCCATTACAACCTATGGGAAAGTCCTCATGATATTTGTATGCATGCATAAAATAATTGTTTATTGTTAGATGAGAAACAAATCTCGGAAAGCATGATTAGGGGAGAATTGAGTGAATCAACCCCATACACTTGAGTGCCTAGAGCGGATACACATCCGGCGAGGGTTCGATAGCTATCTCTTCTTGCAAGTTTGTAACATCTTTCAATGATTCAATTCAATTGTGGGTTGAGTTGATTGCTATTGCCTTAGCCCTTGTGTTTGTATATGTATTCTTGGAAATTGATTTATTTTGACCAAGTGGATGCATTCATGTAGATAGATTGCATATAGATAGATTGCATTTAGTTAGTTTGCATTGAATAAATGTTGATACCCCTTTGCTTCTTTCTTGATTTTAGCATGAGAATATGCTTAGTTTAAGTGTGGGGAGATTTGATAAACCCCGATTTCGTGGTTTATCTTGTGCTTATTTTGGGGGATTTTATCACCTTTTCCCACATTTATTCAATGAAATAGCATGGTTTTGTAATTCTCCCTTTAATTATGCTTAAGTGTAAAAATATGCTTTTTAGGCCCTTAAATTGGTGATTTTAATTCACTTTAATTCCATTCGATGCCTTGATGTGTTTGTTGAGTGATTTCAGGTTCATAAGGCAAGTATTGGATGGAAGAAATGAGAGGAAAAGCATACAAAGTGGAGAATGCATGAGGAAACAAGAATTGCGAATGCATCGATGGGCGTGCAAGCGTACAAGGCGCGTGTGCGCAGAAGTGACTTCGCATAGAGACGCGCACGCGTACATGACGCGTACGCGCGGATGAAGAAATAGCCAATCGACGCGCACGCACACATGGCGCGTACGCGCCGATACTTGCACGTGACCCACTTAAAGGCAAAATGCTGGGGGCGATTTCTGAGCTGCCCAGGCCCAAATCCAACTTGTTTCTGAGTGTATTTCATGCAAAATTGAAGTCCAAGCAAAGGGGGAGCAATTAGTTAGTCAACATGAGCCTTTAGTTAGTTTTCTAGAGAGAGAAGCTCCCTCTTCTCTCTAGAATTAGGTTAGGATAAATTGTTTTGGATCTTGAATTAATTACTTGATTTCATCTTGTGTCTTTTACAATTTCTCATTTCTACCTCCTGATTTTCTTAGTTATAATGTTAATTTCTCATTTTACTCTCTTTTATGTTGATGAACATTGTTAGATCTAATTTCCTTTTAATGCAATTTCATGTTTCTATGTTTCTTTTATGTTGATCTTGCTTGCTATTATTGATTTCTCACTTATGATAGTTATGGGTTTCCTTAATTTTATCATTTTGTGATGTTTACTTTTATTACACTCTAGATGTTTGATGAAATGTTCTCTCTAGTTTTTGAGTAGTTTTCTTGACCCTTGGCCTAGGCTAAGCGAATTGAGTGACCTTGAGTCATTGAGTCTCAATGATTTAGTGATTTGAGAACTCTTGGTGATCAATTTGATACTCATTGACACCAACCCACTACTAATCTAATTAGTAGATAGGTTGGGACTTATGGGTTGATATGATCAAGCCTATTTGATGTTCCTCAAGCTTAGGAGTAGATATTACGTACTCAAAGCTTTTGGAGGTAGACTTAATAGGTTGGCCTCTCATAATTATCAATGTATGGTTTGTAGACAAGGATAGTGATCTCAATTACCTATGTCTAGCCAAGAGTACTTCTTCTTTCTTTTATTAGTTAATTGTTCATTTACTTTCTTGTCATTTACTTTTCTTGCCAATTATAAAATCAAACCCCCCTTATCCTTCATAGCCAATAATTAAACACTTTATTGCAATTCCTCGTGAGACGACCCGAGGTTTAAATACTTCGGTTATTTCTTATTTGGGGTTTGTTTCTTGTGACAACCAAAATTTTTGATGTGAGAATTGTTTGTTGGTTTGGAGCTATGCTTACAACGAAGTAATTCTTTTCTATAAGAAGAAAATCTAGACCATCGAGCAATTATCACCTATCAAAATGGCGCTGTTGCCGGGGATTACAATGGTGCTATGTTATTGGCTATTGTATATATTGTGAATAGCTTGATTTTTGGTTTGCTTGTTGGTTTTTGCTAGTTGTAGGACTTAGTTTTCTTTATTTCCTGTTAGCTTTTGTTTTTATTTTCTCTTTCACTATGAATTCTCATCACTTTGACTATGAGTGTAGTTCAAACTGTGTTATAGGAAATGGAAGCTTCAATGAGGATGTGCATCAAGGATTTGGAAATCAAAAATGGGAGGAGCCTCAAGCTTATGGACAACCTTCTTTACAACAACCTTATCCGAACTCTTATGGGTATAATCCTAATCCTAATGCATACCAATCCAATGTATGTGATGACTTTTATTGTGGTTGTCAACCACAATCATCATATGCATATGAACCCCCTCCTCAACATAGCCCTCCACCATACTCACAAGCCTCATGCCACCATTCACCTCCATACGATTTCAACCCATACCCCATACCAACCACCATATGAACTATATATAGAGCCACTACCATTCCAACACCAATACTCCCATGAACCACAAAGTCCATACATACCACCTCAATAATTTCACCAATATAAACCACCTTCTAACTACAATACCCTTCCCTCAAGCAATGAACCCTCTTTTCCACCACTACCTCCCGATGAATCCCTCATGCTAGAATTGAGAGATCTTAAATCTCATATCTTAAGGCAACACAAGGAGGATGAAAAGAAGTTTGAGGAGTTAAGAGCGAAAATGGCTATCATGGTAGAAGCCATTGGCAACATAGTCTCATCCCGCCTAAGCCTATGTGATCACGGCACTCCCATTGTTGAATGTGGAGAAGCAACCAAGGAGCTTAGTAAGGGAGTGGAATTGGAGCTTCAAGGTGGAGAAGAAGAGTTAAAGCAAGAAGTGCAACAAGAGGAGAAGGTAGAGATGATTGAACCAAAGGAAGTAGTGGTTGGAACCTTAGGATATGTTGAGTATACAGAGGAGTCACAAATTAAAGAGCCTTCTTCCATGGAGTTTGAAGTTAATATTGAGGAGGAGAGTGCACAACCTCCAAGACACAATGTGATTAAAAAATTGGAAGAAGTCTTCCAATCAATATTCCCTCCTATTTATGATGATTCCGCATCAACATATGATCCTTTTGAGTTTGAGGAATCCTTCCCTACTATACTTGGAATTGATGATGAGGTAGATTTTACTCAACCTCCTATTTATGATTTGAGTGATGGGGAAGAGCTAGAGGACATTAGTGAAAAAGAATGTGAACTTGAGGAAGCTTGGCAAGAGGAGGAACTTGAAAATCTGTGCCAAGTGGTGGAAGCCTCTAGAAAAGGATGGACGGGAGTGGAGCGTGCTTTGTCAAGATCATTGGGAACTCTCCCACCTAGGATGTCATCTATTCCCTCATTTGAGTGAGTAAAACTTCTAACTCTTAGATTTATTATTCCACTTGAATTTAGTTTGCTTGAGACGGATGACCAACTTGGGGCGCTTTGTGGAATTAAGTGAAAGAGGAGGATGTTTAGTGGTTGGCATTGTAAATCTAGACTCATTATGGTTGGAAGCTCAAAATTGAAGAGCATGGATTGGGGTAGTGCTCAATTAGATGGGTCTAGGAGGATCGTTTGGTGCCTTCATGAGAATTCATCCCTCTTGCCACCCGGAAATCACCATGATCAACTTGAACATGGGTGTGAAAACAAAGTGCGGGATCCCAGATCACACAAGGAGAATCAATTTTGGGAGCCCATGGTTTGTGAAGAACTCCATCAAAGCTTGGAGTTATTAACTTTGAATGATGAAGCACAATAGAAGTCCAAGCATTGGTGGATGTTCAAGGATGGATTCAAGCACAAGCCACGTTGATGAAGAGCTCCCCATAAGTCCAACTTAAGGACAATAAACAAAAGTGCTAGGTGGGAGACATCCCACCATGGTAACATGTTTTCATTTTTTCCTTTTGTACATATTAGTAAAATAGGTTTAATTTCATGTTTTGATTGCTTAGTTGAGTTTATCTGGGAGTCTAGTAGGTTAAATAAGGTTTTATGATGTTTTGGTAGCTGTTTGGAGGTTTGGAATTCATGGTTTGGTGCAAAAATATAGAAAAATTTTGAAAAATAGAGCACCATCCATGCGCACGCGTGCTTCGTGCATACGCATGAATCAAGCAATTTCGGCAATCCACGCGCACGCGTCATGTACGCGTACGCGTGGATTGATTTTTTCCACTTCCCATACATTCATCCGAGAATTGTGCCTGAAGTGTGCCAACTTTGTGCCCCAGGACACGCGTACGCGTACCTTGCGCGTACGCGTCGACTCTCTACTTTGCCATGCACGCATACGCGTGAGCCGCGCGTACGCATCGCTTCCATTTCATCGATCCACGCTTACGTGCACATGACGCGCACGCGTAGATTGCCCTGTTTCACCCATCTTCCTTTCTTCTCTTCTTTCCATTTCTTTCCCTCTTCTCTCCTCTCTTCTTTTCTTTCCACCCTTCAAACATCATCCAACACTACCAAGCATCATGTAACACCATTTCTTTTAGTTAGTTTAATTTTTGTTTAATTTTTATTTTCCATTATAAATGTTGGATTACTAATCTTGTTTACTATTTACTGCTACTTACTACTAATAGGATGTTAGTTTAACATCATTGTTGTTATTGTCATTGTTGGATTCCTTCGTTGAGGTTACAATTTATTACTTGGTTTTGAGTTTTCATGTTGAACATTTCTGAACACCAAGTATATGTTACATTGCCTTTAAGCTTCTTAACTCTTTTGAATTGCATGTTTTAGCCATTATGCATTCATCATCTATTGTTAGGCAATTGTATATTATCATTTCATTTTTTTAGGTGATACTTGTTTATGATTTACCCGTACTCATATCACCTATTTCATGCATTGAAATTGTGCGGTTGAGAAATTGGATCAAAAGCTTACCTAATGACATATTTTTGAGCTTTTCAAGCTTTGTGGACCATGCTCACTATGTGATTGATTTTCACTTCTATATTCTTTTCTCTAAGTTCCATAGCATCCATGTGTTCCACCTCTATGCCACTTAGGTGTTGCAACAACTTCAATATGCGTTATTGGTTGATGTGTGAGCTCTCTATACCATTTTGTTCATCAAATTTACTTACACATCAATCAATGTCCATGCATTATCCAATTTCACAATCGCTTAATTTTTGCTTGAATGCTTTTATGCTTCTTCACTACTTATTGGGTTGTTTTAGCCTACAAGTCTTTTAAAGTATCTCAAGCACACTAGAATGTGTGAAGTGCATGTTTCCTTTTGTGCAATGGTGAGATAACTTTTTATACTAGTGTGTGTGTGTTCTAAATCGCGCGTAATTTTAGAACCCACACACCTATTTTTCATCAATGTCACACTAATTCACTCACTCCATTCTAGTGGTTCTTACCTCATTCCAACAATTCACGATTCCTTGGTCTTGTATTTTCTCATCTTACGGTATTTATTTTGTTTTTCATGATTGATGCACCACAAACAAAAATGAAAGCAGGAGGAAGAACAGACAGCAACTGGTTGACCTACTAGCTGAAGGTGGCAACTCGGAAAGTCGCTGTACCCCCTTGCTCATGTAGTGCACCGAGGACGGTGCAAACTTTTAAGTGTGGGGAGGTCGTCCGACCATGCGGCGGTTTCCAGTGTGATATCATTGATGAGACTGTAGCTGTAGTTCACCAAGAGAAAGTAGAAGAGATGAACATGGAGCAAGGTGCAAGTGTGGGGAATCCTTCTGAGCTCACTGAAGATACCCTGCCACCCCCAATGGCTCCAGAGGATCAAGTTCGTAGCCATGAGCAGAAAATGGAGTTGAAGCCCCTTCCACCCCACCTCAAGTATGCTTACCTTGAGGATAATTAGAAGCTCCCAATTATTATTGCAAGGGAACTCACTTTCCAACAGGAGGAGTAGTTGCTTAGTGTGCTAAGAAGACACAAGAAAGCTATTGGGTGGAGCTTGGCGGATATAGTAGGCATCAGCCCTTAAGTCTATGAGCACCATATATTCTTAGAAGAGGGAGCAAGGCCTGTCCGTCAACCTCAAAGGCGGTTGAACCCCACCATCTTAGAAGTTGTCAAGAAGGAAGTGACCAGACTGCTTGAAGCTGACATCATCTATCCTATCTCAGACAGTGAATGGGTTAGCCCAGTACAGGTGGTACCCAAGAAGTCTAGAGTCACAACAGTGAAGAATGAGCAGGGAGAACTCATAGCAACTAGAGTGCAGAACTCCTGGAGGGTGTGCATTGATTACAAGCGGCTCAACCAGACCACTCGCAAGGATCACTACCCCCTGCCCTTTATCGATCAGATGCTTGATCGTCTGTCAGGTAAATCACATTACTGTTTTCTAGATGGTTACACTGGCTATTTTCAAATTCATATAGCTCCTGAAGATTAGGAGAAAACTACTTTTACATGTCCCTTTGGAACGTTTGCATATAAGAGGATGCCTTTTGGCTTATGTAATGTACCGGCTACGCTCCAAAGATGCATGATGAGTATTTTCTCCGATTTTCTTGAGAACAGTATGGAAGTTTTCATGGATGACTTTAGTGTGTTAGTTAGAGTATTAGACAGGTGTGCTAGTTCAAACCTTTGCTTGGATAGTTTAGCTAGAGTATTAGACATGTGTGTTAGTTCAAACCTTGTATTAAATTTTGAAAAATGTCATTTCATGGTAAAATAAGGTATTGTTCAAGGACATGTTGTTTCTAATACTGGTATTTCTGTAGATCCAGCAAAGGTAGATGTCATTTCTAGTTTACCTTACCCCTCCTCCGTGAGGGAAGTCCGTTCATTCCTTGGTCATGCAGGTTTCTATCGGAGATTTATCAAGGACTTCAGTAAGGTAGCATTGCCTTTATCCTGATTGCTGCAGAAGAATGTTAAGTTCGAGCTAAGTGAGGACTGCATATAAGCGTTTGAGAAGCTGAAGATCGCTTTGATTCAAGCTCCGATTGTGAGAGGACCAGACTGGAGCAAGCCATTTGAGAATAATGTTTGATGCCTCCAACCATGCAGTAGGAGCGGCGCTGGCTCAGCGCGAAGGTAAGGACCCTTTTATAATTGCATATGCCTCTAAGACCTTAAACGCTGCTCAGTTTAATTATACTACCATTGAAAAAGAGCTTTTGGCTATTGTTTTTACTCTGGATAAATTCCGAGCCTACTTACTTGGTACTAAGGTGGTAGTATACTCAGACTATGCAGCTCTAGAATATTTATTAGCTAAAAAAGAGTCCAAACCAAGGTTAATACATTGGATGTTGTTGCTGCAAGAATTTGATTTAGAAATCAAAGATAGGAGTGGTTCCCAGAATTTAGTGGCAGACCACTTGAGTTGCCTAGAGCACATTAAGAATGACTCCTATCAATGATGCTTTTCCATTTGATAGCTTGCACGTAATATCTGAGGTAGTTTCTTGTTATGCACCTATAGCTAATTATCTGGTTAGTCATACCTTCCCTTCCAATTTTACTAAGCATCAGAGGGACAAGCTGAAAAGCAAGTCCAAATATTATATATGGGATGACCCATATTTATGGAGGTATAGTGCTGACCAGATAATTAGAAGGTGTGTGCCACAATCAGAATTCCAGTCAATTTTAGAAGCCTGCCACTCCTCTGAGAGTGGTGGACATTTTGGTCCTCAAAGGACAGCAAGAAAAATTTTAGACTGTCGACTCTGGTTTCCCACTCTTTTTAAGGATGCTACTGCCTTCTGTAAATCTTGCTTCCCATGCCAAAGGTTTGGGAATATATCCAAGAGAGATGAGATGCCCCAACAACTTATGTTGTTCTGTGAAATTTTTTATGATTGGGGCATTGACTTCATGGGTCCATTTCCAAACTCTAGTGGTTTCTTATATATATATATATATATATATTGTTAGCTATTGATTATGTTTCTAAATGGATGGAAGCAATTCCTACTCGTACTAATGATGCTAACACTGTTGTCTCCTTTGTTAGAAAATATATTATCTGTCGCTTTGGATCACCACGAGCAATCGTGAGTAATCAAGGCACTCATTTTTGTAACAGGAGATTAACAGGTCTACTGAAGAAACATGGCATTGTGCACAACGTAGCGACAGCTTACCATCCCCAGACCAATGGGCAAGCAGAGGTGTCTAACAGAGAGATAAAGTGCATTCTGGAGAAGATTGTCAAGCCTCATAGAAAAGACTGGAGCACTGGGCTTATAAACGCGCTTTGGGCTTATCAGACAGCATACAAGACACCCATCGGGATGAGTCCCTTCCGCCTAGTATATGAAAAGGCCTGTCACCTCCCAGTGGAGTTAAAACACAAAGCTTTCTGGGCTGTAAGGGAATGCAACATGGGATTTGAGAAAGCCGGTACTGAAAGGAAGCTGCAACTAGTAGAGCTGGAAAACCTTTGACTCGAAGCATATGAAAATTCCAGGCTATACAATGAGAAGGTGAAGGCGGTACATGACAAGTATATCAAGAGAAGAGAGTTCAGACCCGGGGAGTTAGTTCTCCTCTACAACTCCAGATTGAGGCTCATGCCAGGCAAGCTGAGATCCAGGTGGGAAGGACCCTATAGAGTAGAGAAGGCAGAGCCATATGGAGTCTTCCACCTGATTCATCCTTCAAGCTCTAAATTTATCAAAGTCAATGGCCACCGCTTGAAGCTGTACCATGGTGAGAAGATGAAAGACAACAAGGAGCAAGAGATCTTCCTCTTGGAGGATCCACCAACAGAAGAAGACTGAGCTTGTGGACCGTCCAACTTAAGGACGTCAAAGAAAAGTGCTAGGTGGGAGACAACCTACCATGGTATGATCTTTCATTTTTATTCTTAGTTTTATTTCATTCAATTGTGATCAGTGTTCATTCATAATTTCTGCATCATCACCTACATTCTACAAAAAAAAAAAAGCATTCGACGCGCAGGCCTTCTTGACGCGTACGAGTCATATGTGAATGCGAGAATAATAGGAAGTGAACAGAGAGTTGGGCAGGAGCGACGCTGGAACCATGCCTCGCGCACAACCAAGCCCATACGTACGCATACTTCATGCGTGCGCGTCGCTTGTGCTTTCAGCAGGCCATGCGTAAGTGTCCCTGACGCGTACGCATGATCCTGGAAATCGGCGTAAATGGGAGTTTGAACAGAGAGTTATGATGGCTTGGGGCTGGAATTGTGCTAGAAGCATAATCTTCATCACGCGTACGCGTCTTTGACGCCTGCGCATCATTTTCACTTAGTCGCCATCCACGCGTGCGCTTGACTGACGCGCACGCGTCGCATGTATTTCTGGCCCCAACCCAGAATGAACAGAGAGTTGTGCGTACGCAGGGCTGCCTTCGCGCAATTCGCACAACCAAGGGCACGCGTACGCATCGCATGCGCGCCTCACCTACACAGTACGCCGCCCAGATTTTAAATTTCCCCTCCCAAATCCTAATTCTCTTTCATCCCTACTTCTTTCTTCTTTCTTCTTCCTTCCTTCTTCCTTATTCCTTCTTACTATCTACTACTTTCTTCTTCCCTTTTTCGTCTTATACGTCAAGTTCTTTTCTTCCTCTCCTCTACTCTTTCATTCTTCTTTCACTTATTGCATTTAATTATTTTTCTTTCTTCTCAATTTTATGTTACCTTAGTTATTTGTGGTTTCTTTTTCATGCATTTTTTTATGTTGGTATTGGAGTTTTATTTGGGTGTTGTTTTATTATTTTGAACTTGTGGATCTTATGAGGAGTAATTTGACAATTGACATTTTATTAAGGGATCTCATATACACTTGGATTGATTATTTTTACTTCCTATTTTCACATTGCACACCAAGTGTTTGTGAAAAAGCTCTTATGGCATTTGAATTCTATTTTATTGTACTCTCACACTTTAATGCCTTTCCTTTTTTTCACAACACTTGCAATCCACATTTATTGAGATTATCATTCACAATTGTCATCATACGAGTGCTCTTTAATTTGGCACATTTAATAATTGATGCTTGAGTTATGCTTCTCATGCCTATTACTTGCATGCTTTTACCCTCTTACATCTAATTATTATGAATTGCCTTTTTGCTCTTAATTGATGTCTTACCTACATGTTGTAGCTACCATGTATTTAAGCTTTTATCTTTCCTTTGGCATTCATTATCACTTGGAATTTCCTTCTTCCGGTTTTTAGTTATCCATATTTAACAGTCTTTCTCTTTCTTTCTTCCTTAGGCATGGGTACCAAGAAAGGAAAAGAGAAGGTCAGTGACAAGACACCAGCAAGGAGAGGAACCAAGCGAACACCAGCTAAGACGCAACCATCTACTAGCGTCAAACCACCAACAAAGCGGGTGAAGATGATCATTAAAGTTGATGAAGCAGAAAAAGCCCTTCCCGCATGGGACTCCACACGATTCACTAAACGTTACTGCGAGCAGATGTTCCCCATCCTAGCTGCGAGAAACTACAATAATAAACATCTACTCATTGTCCCAACCTATTTTGTTGATTTTATGGGGCCCTGCATCGAGAGGAGACAGTGGGGATTTTTGAGGAGGCAGCCGCGAGAGGCCAACTTATCATGGGTAGTTGAATTCTACTCCAACTTCTACTCGCCTACTCTGCAGACTGTCTATGTTTGTCAGCAGCAAGTCTCTGTCTCCGAGAGTGCCATACAGAGAGCACTGGACCTTTCACCTAGCCCAGAGGGATTGGATGCATATCAAGAGGCCTCTCTTAAGCGCCAGATGTATCAGTTTGACTGGGATAACGTCCTTGGAGTTATGGCCCAACCTGGAAGCACCTGGAGGCTCGCGTGTGGGCACAGATTATGTCCCACTATATCTTTCCGAGCACTCACGAGTCGACCTTCATTGCAGATATGGCTGTTCTCATCTGGTGCATCCTGATAGAGCAACTTCTCAACCTGCCCCGACACATCCGGCAGGCCATGGGACACGTGCAGATAGCGGGTAACCTGCCTTTCCCCACCTTGGTTTCAGATTTAGTCTCTATGGCAGGTGTGTCCTATCGAGCAGGAGACACGAAGGTCATGATCCCTAGGGCCGACCAGTATGTCCCGAATGGGAAGTACATCAGGCCACCAGTCCCCTCTGCGAGCCATCCTGCATGCCCATCTTTGGATACTCCTCCATCTTCTACTCCACCATCATCCACACCACAAGCACCATCCACCCATCAGATGTTCCTTCAGATCCTTGAGAGGTTCGACCAGTACAACCGGCGGATGGAGCAATTGGAGTGCCACAACAAGCGCCGATACAACTATCTGAAGGAGCTCATTGTGGGTACTCACCCACCTCCGGAACAGAAGGACACACTAGACTCCCCCTCATCCAGTAGCACAGGTAGCCATGGCGAGCCAGACAGCATAGGCGATGCTTCCAGCCCCACCTTGTTCCTTACTGATGGCACGGAGGACCGTGCCAAGCATTAAGTGTAGGGAGGTCAGTCCCTGACTTCTGGAGGTAATCTCTCTCTCTTAACACGAATATTTTAGTTTTTATTTTGTTAGATAGGATAGATTGCATGATAATAATTGCTTGCATGAATGTTCTGCTTGGTTAAAGTAATGAGTTTCTTTTCAAGACCCTTTTTATAGTATTTCACTAATTTAAATTTAATTTTTTTCTTTTGTTAAACTTGTTTGAAGATTGTAATTTGGAACATGGTTTATAGCTAAGAACACACAACCTGTGAGATTTTGAGCTTAATTATATGGTTACATTATTTGACCATGATTTTTTATTCTTGTGTGTTTTCTTCACTATGATTGCAATCTTTGCTTTGTTCCATTCTTTATGTCCATTGTTTAGTATATTTACATGCATACATATGATTGAGGCCATTATTTGTTATTAGCTCACTTATCCCAAATAGCCTACCACTTCAATTACCCTTATTTGCCACTTTGAGCCTTTTAATCCCCATCTGTTCTGTAGTTTACCACATCACTAGCCTTAAGCAGAAAAATAATTAATTACCCCAATTGAATCTTTGTTAGCTTAAGATAGAGATTGTGTGTCAACTAAGTGTGGGGGAATTGTGGGAACTTAGGTTGATGAAAAAGCATTATGTTCTGTTAACAAAAATATTAGAAATTTGGGTGCATACTCATGTAAAACTAGAAAAACCATATGCATTGATATGTTATGTTTGCTTTCATGTTAAAAAAAATAAAAAAAATAAAAAAATTACAAAATAAATAAATAAATAAATAAATAGGGGATAAAATTACCCCAATGCTAAGTTTAATAAAAGATCAATGCATATCTGATGAAATTAAAGAAAATTTGATACATGAGTATGTGAAATACACAAAAGTGAGGTTGTGGGTAGCTAGGCATGATTTTAGAATTAAATAGAGTGTGTGTGTGTGTGTTAGGTGAGAACTTAGGTTAGTCAGAGATTCAATTTACAACTCACTTGGCCATACATATATCCTCACCCTTACCTTAGCCCCATTACAACCTTGAAAAGACCTCATGATGTTTGCATTTGTACACTAAATATTTGTTGATTAGTTAGATTAAGAACAAAGTTTTAGAAAGCATGACTAGAGAAGAGTAGAGTATTTGACCGTAGACACTTGAGAGATTAGAGTGCATATACACTTCCAGTGAGGGTTCAATGCTTGATTCTATGTTCCCTGCTTTCATTAGCTATCTTCCTACAAGTTTACCTGTCTTTTATTGTGTGATTTGAATTAGTAGAATCTGATTTATGTTTGTCTTGGAGAACTTGTTTACTTTTAACCAAGTAGATAGAAACATCTTAGTATATAGTTGCATTCACATACATAGGTTGCATTACATGAGTCCTACTTTCCCTCATTCATTCTTTTGGTCTCCTTGAGCTTAGCATGAGGACATGCTAATATTTAAGTGTGGGGAGATTGATAAACTACTATTTTATGGTTTATCTTGTGCTAATTTGAGTGGTTTCTATCAAGTCTTTGCACACTTATTCATACAATCTGCATGATTTTACAAATCCTTCCTAATTTTGTTCTATGATTGAAAGCTTACTTCCTAAGCCTTTAAATTGTGTATTTTTAATCCCTCTATATACCATTCGATGTCGTGATCTATTTATTAAGTGTTTTCAAGCTTTATAGGATAGGAATGGCTTAGAGGATGGAGAGGAAGCTTGCAAAAATGGAAGAAACACAAGAAACAAAGGAGATGACCAGCGAGGATCGACGCGCACGCATGGCTCACGCGTGCGCGTGACTTGGAGCTCTCAACAGCGATGCGTGCGCATACTTGACACATACACGCGAAAAGTGAAATTGCATGGCGACGCGTGCGCGTACCTGACGCGTACGCGTGACATGCGCCACGTGCAGAAATCGCAGAAGACGCTGGGGGCGATTTTGGGCTGAGTTTGGACCCAGTTTTCGGCCCAGAAACACAGACTAGAGCCAGGGGACAAGCAAAAACTCAACACATATTCTCATTCACTTAGTTTTTAGTTTTAGTTTTGAATCTTGGAGAGAAAAATACTACTTCCTCTAGGGTTCTTCACATTCATAGTTTTAGAGTTTTATGCTTTTGATTTGGATATTGAGAAGAGTTACTACCTCCGTTGAAGTTTCTATCATTCTAGTTTGCTTCTTTATTCCCTTTGAATCGGTGGGATTGCTTCATTTGGTTCACTGGATTATTAATGTATTTTCTTGATGATTAAATAATTGAGTCCTTATTTCTGTTGTAGGGACTTCTATACAGAAAGAAAAAAAAGAAAGAAAAAACAAAAACAAAAAACTTGGACAAGAAAGAAAAAGAAAAGAAAATAAAAAAGAAAACGGTCGAGATGGATTCTTCTTCAGAAGAGGAAAGATTCTCCGAATCTGAATCCGAAAGCCAGTAAGTTTAATTTTGATATTGATTTCATTTAACTTGTATTTACTTAAATTTGTTCTTATGTTCTTGTTCATATGTATTGCAGAAAAGATGAAATTAAAAAACCGAAACAAAGAAAAAAAAACAACCACCAAAGGTTGTTAAAAAACAAACCAAAAAAAAAAAAGCATGTGCTGATAGATTCAGAGAGCACTAGCGAATCTGAAAGCTAGTAAGTATTGCGTAATTTCTGTGAGACATTTTGTTGATTGCATATGTATCAATTTTTGTTCAGCAAATGAATTAATTTCGGTTCGGTGAGCTTCTAATTTTTGTTTTAGCACTTTAATTTAGTTCGGTTCGGTGGTGTCTGTCAGTTTGGTTGACTTCATTGTTAGTGTCTTGTCTCTGGTATAAATTTGATGTTTTTGTTTGTATTCCAGAGAAAATGAAATCGAAAAAACACCCGTAATAAAAAGAAAACAACCGCAAAGGGTGTCAAAAACACAAGCCCAATCTGACAAGGAGTAAGTTTCTTGAATGATATTTTCTTCTATTGATACTTACATTTTAGATTACTTGATACTTATTTTATGAACTTACAGAACTGAACAAGCAAAAGACAATGCTGCCGAAAGAAGAAAATGAGCATTAGAAATAATAAGGGAAAAAAGATCAAAGAAAAGATATGATGGAGTTCAGTCAACAAACATTGCTCTGGATCACTTTGACTCAGCAGAGGCACAAAATGAATTATCTCAGACGTAAGATTCAGTTTATTATTCCCGAGTTCTTTTTCTTTCTTTGCTTACTTTTGCTACAACCTTTTCTAATTCTTCTAGATTGAATTACTAATATTTATTTATCTTGCTTAGAGTGCCACCTGTAAATTTGCATAGCGAGCAACTGTCACAGACTCAAGGAAGCTCTACACCTTCTGTAAATGCTGCGAGCAATACAAGGTAAATTGGTTCACCGCATATTGTACTTTAGGTTCAGTGGTTGCCCATAAATGAATTTATTGTGTTTCTAGACCTCTGCTTTGAATCTTGGTTTCTAATTTTAATTTATTATCTTTTTTCTTAGGAAAAATACGCTGGAAAGTCTGATAAAATATTTTAAAAAAAAAATCTTCCCAAGAAAGACTTCTAAAACTCAACCAGTGTAAGTTAAAAATATTTATGTTACTCTTTTAGATTTATGTAATAATTCTTGTTTAATTAATCACAAGGAAAATGTGTTTAAATGTCACTAGAGCTACACCTGATTCTGAGCTACAAATCATTGAGTTTCGACAAGAAACTCATTCTCAACCTTTGGAAGTGTAAGTTTTTCAATGTGCGAATTCCTATTTTTCAAAACAAATTCTAATTATTCAACATTAACTTTATCCTTGTTTACATTCCTTAGACCTCCTCTTGCATTGTCTCTTCCAAGTTTGGTTCAGGAAGAGTTGATCAGAGATGACTTCATATATGTCCCTCCACAAAATGAAACACAACAAACTTCTAAAATAATGAGTAAGTTAATAAATATTTATTCACCACATGAATCTTATTCAATGTTTACTGCTTATACATGGTTTAATTATGGTTCAGTTGAAACCAGAAAATAATTCAATGTGTTCTTCTCTTTGAACTCTCTTCTGTTTATTACAGCTGCCCTCCAGAACCCAAAAAGCAGGGTGTTACAGTGTCTTTTACGAGTTCTGTAATTGAAGACTTAATGAAAGATGACTATGTCTATGAAGTTTCTGATGAAGAGTAAGTTTCACACAAAAATTCTTTTTATTAATTTTAATGGTATAGGATAATAATTCTGGGTTGTTATTGAACTATTTTCTGTTTAATGCAATAGTCCTGCCAAAGAACAAGAGCAACAATCCAAAGAAACTCCGGTGGTACAGCAATCCGAACAAGAAGCACCTGTTGATGTGTAAGTTTTACTGTTTATATAGATACCGATAATGTTTACTGCTTATACATGGTTTAATTATGGTTCAGTTGAAACCATAAATGAATTCAATGTTTTGTTGTCTTTGGACTCTCTTCTGTTTCTTATAGCTGCCCTCCAGAACCAAAAAAGCAGGGTGTTACGGGGTCTCTTACAACTACAAGTTCTATTATTGAAGAGTTTTTCAAAGATGACAATGTCTATGAAGTTTCTGATGAAGAACAATCCCAAGAACCTCCAGTGGTGACGTGGCAGAAATTAACCGATTAAGAAATTAATATAGAAATAACGTTGCGAGTAAGTTCCTAATCGACAAAAAATCCGCTTATCAATTTAGAAGGGTTGTCACAAATTTTAGAATAAAAATACTGGGAGTAGGAATCCCAGGTCGTCTCCAAACGAGTTGACAAAAGAGTGCTATTTTATTAGTCAGGAATTTTCCGAGAATTTTTAAGAGTTGGAGAACAGGAAGTTAAATGATTGTAATTTAAGGCAATGAAAATTAACGAGAGAATTTATATAATTAAATAAAAGCCTTGACCGGGGGTAGATTAATTGGAAGTTCTATCTTTGTTGGTTTTTCCCAAGTGGAATAGCAAGAGGTTGTTGTTTTCACTTAGTTAACCCTTACTAAATAAAAGAAAGTCAAATGATTGAGCTAACTCTTATTCGCAAGTCCTAATCCTCTCCTTAAGGAAGGATCAGTGTTAGTAAATAGAGAGTCAGCCAACAACTTCCAATTGAACTAATCACTTGAATATTCCAACTCAAGGGTCTCCTTTTATTCACAGACATATAAGAAGTAGACATGATAAATTAAATAAAATAGGAACTGAAAATTAATTAAAGGTAAAAGTATTTCTTTGCATCAATAAATCCCAAAATGCAACATCCTTATCTGAATAGGGTTAATGGGCAATTAAAAGAGTAAAGGGATAAGGAAACAAACTAGAATAGCAACTTCAACGGAGGTAGTGACTCTTCTCAATATCCCAAGCAAAAAGCATCAAAAGCATAAAAACTAGAAATCTATGAATGTGAGGAACCCTGGAGGAAGTGGTAATTTCTCTCTAAGATTCCAATCTAAAACTAAAAACTATACGAATGAGAATGTGTGTTGAGTCTCTGCTTGTCCCCTGGCTCTAGTCTATGTTTCTGGGCCGAAAACTCGGTCCAAACTTGGCCTAAAATCGCCCCCAGCGTTTTCTGCGATTTCTGCAGGTAGCGCATGTCACGCGTACGCGTCAGTCACGCGTACGCGTTGCTGGTCATTTTGGCGTGTCACGCGTACGCGTCAGGCATGCGCACGCGTCTCCGTGCAAACTCCAATTCATCCACATGAGTGAGCCATGTGTGCGCGTCGCTTCTCGCTAGTTGTCTCCTTCATTTCTTGTGCTCCTTCCATTTTTGCGAGCTTCCTCTCCATCCTCTAAGCCATTCCTGCCCTATATAGCTTGAAAACACTTAACGCATAGATCACGACATTGAATGGTAAAAAGGGAAATTAAAATATACAATTTAAAGGCTTAGGAAGCAAGTTTTCAATCATAGAACAAAACTGGAAAGGAATTATAAAACCATGCAAATAGTATGAGTAAGTGTGCAAAAGATTTGATAAAACCACTCAACTAAGTACAAGATAAACCATAAAATAGTGGTTTATCAATCTTCCCACACTTAAACATTAGCATGTCCTCATGCTAAACTCAAGGAAATATAAAGAATGAATGGGGGAAAGTAAGACTCATGAGATGCAACCTATGAATGCAACTATATGCTGAAATGATTTTGTCTACTTGGTTAAAAGTAAATAAGTTCTTCAAGAAAAAAATAAATCAGATTTCACTAATTCAAATCATACAATAAAAGACAAGTAAACTTGTAAGAAGATAGCTCATGAAAGCAGGGAACATAAAATCAAGCATTGAACCCTCACTGGTAGTGTATATGCACTCTAATCTCTCAAGTGTCTAGGGTTAATCACTCTACTCTTCTCTAGTCATGCTTTCTAGATTTTGTTCTTCATCTAACCAATCAACAAAAATTTAGTATACCAATGCAAACATCATGAGGTCTTTTCAGGGTTGTAATGGGGCTAAGATAAGGGTGAGGATATATGTATGGCTAAGTAAGCTATAAATTGAATCTTTGCCTAGCCTCAGTTCTCACCTAACATACACACACTCTATGTAATTCCAAAATCATGCCTAGCTACCCAAAATTTCCACTTTTGCATCACATACTCATGTATCAACTTTTCTTTAATTTTATCACATGTGCATTGATCTTTTATTAAACTTAACATTAGGGTAATTTTGTCCCCTATTTATTTATTTATTTATTTATTTATTTATTTATTTATTTATTTGAATAGTGTTTTTTTATATTATAAAAGTGAACAT
Source organism: Arachis ipaensis (assembly GCF_000816755.2). Lineage (NCBI taxonomy): Eukaryota > Viridiplantae > Streptophyta > Magnoliopsida > Fabales > Fabaceae > Arachis > Arachis ipaensis. Next base: position 20,329,130 of record NC_029785.2, read on the forward strand.
GACATATCAATGCACATGGATTTTCAATTTTCTGGTCTCACATGAGTAGGTACCCAAATTCCCAATATTTTGTCAACGAAACACTGTACACTTTCATCAACCCAAGTTCCCACAGTTTCCCACACTTAATTGATACACAATCTCTATCTTAAGCTAACCAAAGATTCAATTGGGGTAATTAATTGTTTTTTTGCTTAAGGCTAGTGATGTGGTAAAGTATAGAACAAACGGGGATTAAAAGACTCAAGGTGGCAAACAAAGGTGATTGAAAGGGTAGGCCATTTGGGATAAGTGAGCTAATAACAAATGATGGCCTCAATCATTTGAAAGCATGTGAATACACTTTAATGGACATATAGAATGGAACAAAATATAGATTGCAGTCATAGAGAAGAAAACACACAAGAATAAAATATTATGGTTAAATAGTGTAACCATGTAATTAAGCTCAAATCTCACGGGTTGTGTGTTCTTATCTATAATTCATGTTCCAAATTACAGTTTCTAACAAGTTTAACACATTTTCAATTTAATTTAGTGAAATGCTATAAAAAGGGTCTTGAAAGGAAACTCATTACTTTAACCAAGCAAAAACATACATGCAAACAATTATTATCATGCAATCTATCCTATCTAACAAAAGAAAAAGTCAAATGTTGGTGTTAAGAGAGAGAAGTTACCTCTGAAAGTCAAGGACTGACCCCTTCAGAATTAAGGCTTGGCATGGTCCTCCGTGCCATCAGTAAGGAGCAAGGTAGGGCTGGAAGCATTGCCTCCGCTGTCTAGTTCGCCATGGCACCTTGTGCCACTGGATGAAGGGGAGTCGGGGGTGTCCTTCTGTTCTGGAGGTGGGTGTGTACCAGCAATGAGTTCCTTCAGGTAGTCGTATCGACGCTTGTTACGGCGCTCCATTCGCCGGTCTTGCCGGTCGAACCGCTCAAGGATCTGAAGGAACATCTGATGAATGGATGGTGCTTGTGGTGTGGATGATGGTGGAGTAGAAGTAGGAGGAGTATCCAAAGATGGGACTGCAGGCCGGCTCACAGAGGGAACTAGTGGCCTGATGTACTTCCCATTCGGGACATACTGGTCTGCTCTAGGGATCATAACCTTCGTGTCACCTGCCCGATAGGACACACCGGCTGCAGAGACCAAATCTGAGACCAAGGCAGGGAAAGGCAGGTTACCTGCTATCTGTACGTGTCCCATGGCTTACCGGATGTGTCGGGGGCAGGTTGAGGGGTTGCTCTGTCAAGATGCACTAGATGAGGACAGTCATGTCTGCTGTGAAGGTCGACTCGTGAGTGCTCGGAAAGACATAGTAGGACATAATTTGTGCCCACACGCGAGCCTCCAGGGTGAGTGACTGGGCTGAGATGCTCTTGGGTTTTGAACGATGCTGCCCGTAGATCCAAGTGCTGCCAGGTTGGGCTATAACTCCAAGAACGCTATCCCAGTTGAACTGATACATCTGGCATTTAAAAGAGGCTGCTTGATATGTATCCCATCCCTCAGGACTAGGTGGAAGGTCTAGTATGCTCTGTATGGTACTCTCGGAGACAGGGACTTGTCGCTAACGAACATAGATAGTCTGCAGGATAGGCGAGTAGAAGTTGGAGTAGAATTCAACTACTCATGATAAGTTGGCTTCTCGCGGTTGTCTCCTCAAAAATTCCCACTGTCTCCTCTCAATGCGGGGCTCCACAAAATCAACAAAGTGTGTTGGGACAATGAATAGATGCTCATTGTTGTAGTTCCTTGGTGCACAGAATTGTGATCACACTTTTCACAACTCCGGTACAACTAACCAGCAAGTGCACTGGGTCATCTAAGTAATACCTTACGTGAGTAAGGATCGATCCCACGGAGATTACCGACTTGAAGCAAGCTATGGTTATCTTGTAAATCTTAGTCAAGAGATTCAAATGATATGAATGATTTTGTTTATGAAAAGTAAATAACATGAAATGAATGATACTTGTGATTCAGTAATGAGGAACAGGTTGAGGTTCCGGAGATGCTCTGTCGTCTGAATCTCTGCTTTCCTACTGTCTTCTTTTCCAAACACGCATGGCTTCCTTCTATGGCAAGCTGTATGTTGGTGGATCACCGTTGTCAATGGCTACCATCCATCCTCTCAGTGAAAATGGTCCAGGTACGATTTCTGTACGGCTAATCAACTGTCGAATCTCTCGTCTCGGATGAAAAATACCAGGCACAGCTACCGCACGGCTATTCATCTGTCGGTTCTCACTTGTGTCGGAATAAGATTTCTCTATCCTTTTGCACACTGTCACTGCGCCCAACATTCGTGAGTTTGAAGCTCGTCACAGTCATCCCGTCCCAGATCCTACTCGGAATACCACAGAGAAGGTTTAGACTTTCTGGATCTCAGGAATGCTGCCAATTGGTTCTAACCTCTACCACGAAGGTTCTGATCTCATGGGTTTGAATGCTCTATTGTCAGGAGATGCAAGTCAAACTCGTGGATTAGAAACCCAAGAGATACGCACTCAAGCTGTCGCCCAATGACTACGTTGAGCTCATATAGAACGGGAGTAGTTGTCAAGCACGCGTTCATAAATTTGAGAATAATGATGAGTGCCACGGATCATCATATTCTTTATATTGAAGTATGAGTGAGTATCTTAGAACAGAATCAAGCGTGATCGAATAGAAAACAATAGTAATTGCATTAATCCATTGAGACACAGCAGAGCTCCTCACCCCCACCTATGGGGTTTAGAGACTCATGCCGTAGAAGATACAATATGAGATGTAAAATGTTATCCCTCCCAAAATGAATCTCTAAAAGTAGTTTTTATACTAAAACTAGTAACTTAGATTTACAGAAAATGAGTAACTAAGTGCAGATAGTGCAGAAATCTACTTCCGGGGCCCACTTGGTGAGTGTTTGGGCTGAGCTTTGAAGCTTTCACGTGCATAGGCCATTCTTGGAGTTAAATGCCAGCTTGGGTTCCAGTTTGGGCGTTCAACTCCAGTTTTGGTGCCAGTTCCGGCATTTTACGCCAGAAAAGGGTCTCTGACTGGCGTTTAACGCCAATTTGGGCCATCAAATCTCGGGCAAAGTATGGACTACTATATATTGCTGGAAAGCCCAAGATGCTAGCTTTCCAGCCCAATTGAGAATGCACCAATTGGACTTCTGTAGCTCCAGAAAAACACGTTTGAGTGCAGAGAAGTCAGAATCCAACAGCATCTGCAGTCCTTTCTCAGCCTCTGAATCAGATTTTTACTTAGGTCCCTCAATTTCAGCCAGAAAATACCTGAAATTATAGAAAAATACACAAACTCATAGTAAAGTCCAGAAATGTGATTTTTGCATAAAAACTAATAAAAATATAATAAAAAGTAACTAAAACATACTAAAAACTACCTAAAAATAATGCCAAAAAGCGTATAAATTATCCGCTTATCATTCCTCTCAGCTAGTATTGGGAACATCTGTTCACAATAACGGTTAGTGAACCGCGTGGAATCCCGTGCGGTAAAGGCTTTCTCTGATTCATCAATTTTAATGAGCCTCTTCACCCGCTTAGTTGGCGGCTTGACACTGGTAGATGGAAGTGCCTTTACCAGTGTTCTCGTGGTTTCTCTCCTTGCTGGTGTTTTTTCAGTGGCCTTCTCTTTTCCTTTCTTGGTACCCATGTCTAAAGAAGAAAGGAAAGGAAGAATATTAAATATAGATAACTAAAGAACCGGAAGGAAGAAATTCCAAGTGATAATGAATGCCAAAGAGAAGATAACAGCTTAAATACATGGTAGCTACAACATGTAGGTAAGACAACAATTGAGATCAAGAAGGCAATTCATAATGATTAGATGCAGGAGTGTTTATGGCATGCAGAAACAGGCATGAGAAGCATAGCTCAAGCATCAGATATTAAATGTGCCAAAGAAAAGAGCATTTGTAATGATGACAATCGTGAATGATAATCCCAAATACATGTGGAGCACAAGTGTTGTAAAAAGAGGGCAGTAAAGTGTAAGAGTAAAACAAAATAGGATTCAAAATGCCATAAGAGCTTTTTCACAAACACTTGGTGTGCAAGGTATAATAGGAATGAAAATAATGTAATCCAAATGCATGGGAGAGCCAAATTAATATGTCAATTGTCAAATCACTCCACATAATATTCACAAGCTGAATGGTAACAAGGTACTACCCAAATAAAATTTCAACACCAACATAAAAATGCATGGAAGAAGAAAGAAAGAGAAACCATAGATAATGAAATTAAAAGAAAAATAAAGAAGGAAACATAAATTAAAGTAATAATGAAAGAGTAAAAGGGGAAGAAGAAAAGAACCTTGATGAAGAAGATGAAGAAGGGAAGAAGAAAATAAGAAAGAATAAGGAAGAAGAAAGAAAGAAGGAAGAAATAATTAGGATTGGGGGGAAAGGAGAATTGAAACAGGCGCTGAAGTGGATTAATTTTGCGTCGCATGCGACACGTACGCATGGATCGCACAAATTTCAGGCGACGCGTATGCGTCAGGGACGCATATGTGTGATAGTGGTTGTGCGAATGGCGCGAGGGCAGCCCCGCGCACGCACAACTTTTTGTTCGATACGCACGAGAGCCAAAATCGCATATGACGCGTGCGCGTCAGGGACGCATACGCGTGATAGGGCTTGTTCTCTCAGCACAGTTCCAACCCCACACCATCAGAACTCTCTGGACATACACCCATTTACGCCAATTCGCAGGGTCACGGTACACGTGTGGGATGCATACGCGTGGACTGGTGAAAACACAAGCGATGCATACGCATGAGGGACGCGTATGCATGGACTTGCTTTGTGCGCCAGGCACGCCACCAGCACCACTCCTACCCAACTTTCTGTTCAATTCTTATATTTCACGCACGCACATATGACGCGTATGCGTCAGTGACGCTTGGGCGTCGTGTGCTTCTTTTTTTTTCAATAAGCAGAATACAAAATGCAAATGATTATGCAGGAATGATGAATGACTACTAAGAAAAAATGAAAGAAAATAAGACTAGGAATGAAAACGGAATGATCATACCATGGTGAGTTGTCTCCCACCTAGCACTTTGCTTTTACGTCCTTAAGTTGGACAGTCCACAAGTTTAGTCTACTTCTGTTGGTGGATCTTCCAAGAGGAAGACCTCTAACTCTTTATTGTCCTTCATCTTCTCACCATGATATAGCTTTAAGCGATGTCCATTGACCTTGATGAATTTGGTACTTAAAGGATGACTCAGGTGGAAGACTCCGTATGACTCTGCCTTCTCTACTCTGTAGGGACCTTCCCATCTTGATCTCAGCTTGTCTGGATTGAGCCTCAACCTTGAGTTGTAAAGGAGAACTAGCTCCCCAGGTCTGAACTTTCTTCTCTTGGTATGCTTGTCATGCACAGCCTTCACCTTCTCTTTGTATAGTCTGGAGTTGTCATATGCTTCGAGTCGAAGGGTCTCCAGCTCTGTGAGTTGCAGCTTCCTTTCAACACCAGCTTTCTCAAATCCCATGTTGCATTCCCGTACAGCCCAAAAAGCTTTGTGTTCCACCTCCACTGGGAGGTGACAAGCCTTTTCGTATACTAGGCGGAAGGGACTCATTCATATGGGTGTCTTGTATGCTGTCCGATAAGCCCATAGCGCATCAGCAAGTCTGGTGCTCCAGTCCTTCCTATGAGGCTTGACTATCTTCTCCAGAATGTGCTTTATCTCTCTGTTAGACACCTCGGCTTGCCCATTGGTCTGAGGATGGTAGGCTGTTGCTACCTTGTGAACGATCCCATGCTTCTTCAGTAGTCCTGCTAATCTGCTGTTACAAAAGTGAGTGCCTTAATCACTCACGATTGCTCATGGTGATCCAAAGCGACAGATAATATGACTTCTAACAAAGAAAACAACAGTGTTAGCATCATCAGTACGAGTAGGAATTGCTTTCACCCATTTAGAAACATAATCTACAGCTAACAATATATATAAGAAATCGCTAGAGTTTGGGAATGGACCCATGAAGTCAATGCCCCAAACATAAAAAATTTCACAAAATAGCATAAGCTGTTAGGGTATTTCATCTCTCTTGGATATATTACCAAACCTTTGGCATAGGGAACAAGATTTACAGAAGACAATGGAATCCTTAAAGAGAATGGGCCACCAGAATCCACAGTCTAAAATTTTTCTAGCTGTTCTTTGAGGACCAAAATATCTACCACTCTCAGAAGAGTGGCAGACCTCTAAGATTGACTGAAATTATGATTGAGGCACACACCTTCTAATTATCTGGTCAGCACCATACCTCTATAAATATGGGTCATCCCATATATAATATTTGGACTCGTTTTTCAGCTTGTCCTTTTGATGCTTAGTAAAATTGGGAGGGAAGGTATGATTAACTAGATAATTAGCTATACGTGCATACCAAGGAACTACTTCAGATATTGCATGCAAGCTATCAAACGAAAAAGCATCATTGATAGGAGTGGAGTCAGACTTAATGTGCTCTAGGTGACTCAAGTGGTCCGCCACTAAATTCTGGGAACCACTCCTATCCTTAATTTCTAAATCAAATTCGTGCAGCAGCAATATCCAATGTATTAACCTTGATTTGGATTCTTTTTTAGATAATAAATATTTTAGAGCTACATGGTCTGAGTATACTACTACCTTAGTACCAAGTAAGTAGGTTCAGAATTTATCCAGAGTAAAAACAATAGCCAGAATCTCTTTTTCAGTGGTAGTATAGTTAGACTGAGCAGCGTCCAAGGTCTTAGAAGCATAAGCGATTACGAAAGGATCCTTACCTTCGCGCTGAGCCAGCGCCGCCCCTACTGCATGATTGGAGGCGTCACACATAATCTCAAAAGGCTGGCTCCAGTCTGGTCTTCTCACAATCAGAGCTTGAGTCAAGGCGATCTTCAGTTTGTCAAACACTTCCATACAGTCCTTACTCAGCTCGAACTCAACATCTTTCTGCAGCAGTCTGGATAAAGGCAATGCTACCTTACTGAAGTCCTTGATAAATCTCCGGTAGTAACCTGCATGACTAAGGAACGAACGGACTTCCCTCACGGAGGAGGGGTAAGGTAAACTAGAAATGACATCTACCTTTGCTGGATCTACAGAAATACCAGTATTAGAAACAACATGTCCTAGAACAATACCTTATTTAACCATAAAGTGACATTTTTCAAAATTTAATACAAGGTTTGAACTAACACACATGTCTAATACTCTAGCTAAACTATCCAAGCAAAGATTAAATGAATCACCATAAACGCTAAAATCATCCATGAAAACTTCAATACAGTTCTCAATAAGATCCGAAAAAATACTCATCATGCACCTTTGGAAAGTAGCTGGTGCATTACACAAGCCAAAAGGCATCCTCTTGTATGCATACGTTCTGAAGGGACATGTAAAAATAGTCTTCTCCTGATCTTCAGGAGCTATATGAATTTGAAAATAGCCTGTATAACCATCTAAAAAGCAGTAATGTGATTTACCTGACAGGTGATCGAGCATCTGATCAATGAATGGCAGGGGGTAGTGATCCTTATGAGTAGCCTGGTTGAGGCGCCTGTAATCAATGCAAACTCTCCATGAATTATGCACTCTAGTTGCTATGAGCTCTCCATGCTCATTCTTCACTATTGTGACTCCAGACTTCTTGGGCACCACTTGTACTGGGCTAACCAATTCATTATCTGAGATGGGATAGATGATATCAGCCTCCAGCAGTCTGGTCACTTCCTTCTTAACAACTTCTAATATGGTGGGGTTCAGTCTTCTTTGAGGTTGATGGACAGGCCTTGCTCCCTCTTCTAAAAATATCTTGTGCTCACAAACTTAAGGACTGATGCCTACTATATCCGTCAAGCTCCACCCAATTGCTTTCTTGTGTCTTCTCAGCACACTAAGCAGCTGCTCCTCCTGTTGGGAAGTGAGTTCCCTTGCAATGATAACTGGGAGCTTCTGATTATCCTCAAAGTAAGCATACTTGAGGTGGGGTGGAAGGGGTTTCAATTCCATTTTCTGCTCATGGCTAGACATTTGATCATCCGGAGCTAGTGATGGTTGCAATGTGTCTTCATCTTGTCCAGGGGGCGTCCCCACACTTGCATCTTGCTCCATGTGCCGCTCTTCTACTTCCTCTCGGTGAACTGCAGCTACAGTCTCATCAATGATGTCGCACTGGAAGATGGAATGATCTTCAGGGGGATGCTTCATAGCTTCATCCAAATTGAAGCTCACTGCTCTGTCATCCAAATTGTCGCACTGGAAGAAGGCATCCAGCTTGAACTTTGAAATCTTCAGGAATGGCCTTCCAATAAGGATGGATGATGGCCTTCCTGAGTCATTAGGGGGCATCTCCAACATATAGAAGTCAATAGAAAATGTGAGCCCCTTAATACTCACCAACACGTCCTCAGCAATTCCAACCACAGAGATAATGCTTTTATCTGCCAAAACAAAACGAGCTGCCGACCTTTTTAAGGGAGGGAGCCTCAGAGCATCATATACAGACAATGGCATTATACTAACACACGCGCCTAAGTCACATATGCAGTCAGAAAATTTTACACCCTCTATAGTAATAGTTACCATGCATGGGCCTGGATCACTACATTTTTCAGGTATATCACCCATTAAAGCAGAAATGGAACTACCTAGAGGAATGGTTTCTAAATCATGTAATTTGTCTTTATGCATGCATAAATCTTTTAAAAACTTCACATATTTAGGTACCTGGTGAATGGCATCAAAAAGTGGAATGGTTACCTCAACCTTTTTGAAGATCTCCACCATCTTTGGGTCGAGCTCCATCTGCTTTCAAGACTTCCTAGCAAGGTGTGGAAAGGGGATAGGGATGGTGTCACGTGTAGCTTCAGCTGCCTTTGGTGCGCTATTCTCTGGTTGAGTTGCTTCTTCATCAACCTTGTCTTGTACTTCATCTTCCTCTTCAACATCCTCTACCTTAACAACATCTTCAACTTGGATATCTTTATTTGATCTTGGCTCCTCATGACTCCTCTCTTGCAGTATGATTCTGGACCTCAGGGTAATGGCATTGATGCCACTTTTAGGGTTGGGTAAGGATTGAGAAGGAATTGTACCGGAGCCAGAAGGTTGATTGTTGGAGGTAACTAGTGAATCTATCCGGGAAACGAGAGATTGTATGGTGGAGCTAAGACCATTTATGGAAGAGTTAATTGAATTCTGAATGTCTTGGTGTCCTTGCGTCATAATGCGAAGCATCTCATCATTAGAAGAAGACTGAGGGTAAGTGATTTGAGGGCCTACTGTTGGTTGTTCTGAGGCGCTTGGGACTGTCTTTGGTGAGGTGCTCTGTAAGGTTGGTTTTGGTTCTGGTGTCTATTGTTGTTGTTCCACCTCTAATTTCCATTGTTGTCTCTGCCTCCTCTGTTGTAGCTGTCCCTCCATCCGTAGTTGGAATTATCTCTCCATCCCTGGTTGGAATTATCTCTCCATCCCTGGTTGGAGTTGTCCTGCCAACCTTGATTGTAGTTTCCACCTTGGTTGTAATTGCCGCCTTGTTGATAGTATCCTTGATTTAGGCGGTCATAGAAATTATGAGTAGCTGCCAAGGTGTTGTCTTCTTGCTGGAGCTGTGGACACTCATCAGTGTAATGAGTATAATCAGCACATATTCTGCATACTCTTTGAGGAACCAACTGTTGACTATGTTGTGATGGGGGAGGCTGAGGTTGTTGTTGATTCAACTGTAGCTGCTGCAGTATCTTGGTCATCTCTCCCAGAGTCTGAGTGAGAGCAGCAATCTCACTACTAGAGGAAACCTCCACAACAGCCTTGGGATGGTTGTTCCTGTGCCTGACATTCTGGGTAGACTCTGCTAGATCAGTGATCAGTTGTCCATTACTTGCAGCATCTAATGTAGTCTTATCCTGAGGCTTCATACCTTGTGTGAAGTAGCTGATCAACACCATCTGATCAATCTTGTGGTGGGGACATGAATCTAGAAGATTCCTGAAGCGCTCCCAATATTTATAAAGGGTCTCTGACTCGCCTTGGATAATGCAGGAAATCTCTTTCCTCAGTCTGTCTGTAACTTCAGTTGGAAAGTATTTTTCCAAGAACTCCCTTCTGAGCAGATCCTAATTGGTGACGACTTCTTCAGGTTGAGTGTAGAACCACTCCCTTGCCTTTCCCTCAAGAGAAAACGGGAAGGCAGACAGCAAAATAGTAGTCTCATCTACACCATGACGCCTAACAGTTGAGCAGGCTGTCTGAAAATCCCTGAGGTGCTTGATAGGCTCCTGAGCAGGTAAGCCATGAAACTTAGGTATTAAGTTGATTAGCGTAGTCTTCAGTTTAAATTCTGCAGCCAGATTTGGGTGACACGCTTGATACAGTTGTAGTGTAAAGTCTGGAGCTCCTGCTTCCTAGAGAGTAATCCTCCTGGGCTCCGCCATGTTACCTGCACGTAGATCAACCGAATTAGTAGACAAGGAGCTTGTTTCTTCCTCAAATGGCGCTTCAAATTCGCTCTCAAATAAGATTGGTGAATTGGTAGTAACCACTTCACCACCCTCAGAGGCTATCCGACGCCGAGCTCGCCTAATACGTGAAAGAGTTATTTAAATTTCAGGATCAAACACGGCTAAGCTCGGATCAGGCAGCGAACGCATCATTCAATGAAAGAAACATACAGCTCATGGTAATAAAATAAAATAAAATATGCAAATATGAAAAATTAAAAATATTTACACCAACTAATAATTTAGCACGCTATTGCAACTCCCCGGCAACGGCGCCAAAAATTGACGTGGCGAAAATTAACCGATTAAGAAATTAATATAGAAATAACGTTGTGAGTACAGTTCCTAATCGGCAAAAAATCTGCTTATCAATTTAGAAGGGTTGTCACAAATTTTAGAATAAAAATACTGGGAGTAGGAATCCCAGGTCGTCTCCCAACAAGTTGAAAAAAGAGTGCTATTTTATTAGTCAGAAATTTTCCGAGAATTTTTAAGAGTTGGAAAACAGGAAGTTAAATGATTGTAATTTAAGGCAATGAAAATTAATGAGAGAATTTATATAATCAAATAAAAGCCTTGACCGGGGGTAGATTAATTGGAAGTTCTATCCTTGTTGGTTTTTCCCAAGTGGAATAGCAAGAGGTTGTTGTTTTCACTTAGTTAACCCTTACTAAATAATGAAAAGTCAAATGATTGAGCTAACTCTTATTCGCAAGTCCTAATCCTCTCCTTAAGTAAGGATTAGCGTTAGTAAATAGAGAGTCAGCCAACAACTTCCAATTGAACTAATCACTTGAATATTCTAACACAAGGGTCTCATTTTAATCAACCCCCAAGTCAAGTTGGGAGTCTACTCTATTGACATGGATACAACGTTCACAAACATATAAGAAGAAGACATGATAAATTAAATAAAATAGGAACTGAAAATTAATTAAAGGTAAAAGTATTTCTTTGCATCAATAAATCCCAAAATGCAACATCCTTATCCGAACAGGGTTAATGGGCAATTAAAAGAGTAAAGGGATAAGAAAACAAACTGGAGTAGCAACTTCAACGGAAGTAGTGACTCTTCTCAATATCCCAAGCAAAAAGCATCAAAAGAATAAAAATTAGAAATCTATGAATGTAAGAAACGCTAGAGGAAAAGGTAATTTCTCACTAAGATTCTAATCTAAAACTAAAAACTATGTGAATGAGAATGTGTGTTGAGTCTCTGCTTGTCCCCTGGCTCTAGTTTGTGTTTCTGGGCGGAAAACTGGGTCCAAACTTGGCCCAAAATCGCCCCCAGCATTTTCTGCGATTTCTGCAGGTAGCGCATGTCACGCATACGCGTTAGTCACGCGTACGCGTCGCTGGTCATTTTCGCGTGTCACGCGTACGCGTCAGGCACGCGCACGCGTCACCGTGCGAACTGCAATTCACCCGCACGCATGAGCCATGTGTGCGCATCACTTCTCGCTGGTTGTCTCCTTCATTTCTTGTGCTCCTTCCATTTTTGCGAGCTTCCTCTCCATCCTCTAAGCCATTCCTGCCCTATATAGCCTGAAAACACTTAACACACAGATCACGGCATCGAATGGTAAAAAGGGGAATTAAAATATACAATTTAAAGGCTTAGGAAGCAAGTTTTCAATCATAGAACAAAACTGGGAAGGAATTGTAAAACCATAAAAATTGTATGAGTAAGTGTGCAAAAGATTTGATAAAACCACTCAACTGAAAATGTGTTTAAATGTCACTAGAGCTACACCTGATTCTGAGCTACAAATCATTGAGTTTCGACAAGAAACTCATTCTCAACCTTTGGAAGTGTAAGTTTTTCAATGTGCAATTTCTTATTTTTCAAAACAAATTCTAATTATTCAACATTAACTTTATCCTTGTTTACATTCCTTAGACCTCCTCTTGCATTGTCTCTTCCAAGTTTGGTTCAGGAAGAGTTGATCATAGATGACTTCATCTATGTCCCTCCACAAAATGAAACACAACAAACTTCTAATAATGAGTAAGTTAATAAATATTTATTCACCACATGAATCTTATTCAATATTTACTGCTTATACATGGTTTAATTATGGTTCAGTTGAAACCAGAAAATAATTCAATGTGTTGTTCTCTTTGGACTCTCTTCTGTTTATTACAGCTGCCCTCTGGAACCCAAAAAGCAGGGTGTTACATTGTCTCTTACGAGTTCTGTAATTGAAGACTTAATGAAAAATGACTATGTCTATCAAGTTTCTGATAAAGAGTAAGTTTCACACAAAAATTCTTTTTATTAATTTTAATGGTATAGGATAATAATTCTGGGTTATTATTGAACTGTTTTCTATTTAATGCAATAGCCCTACCAAAGAACAAGAGGAACAATCCAAAGAAACTCCGGTGGTACAGCATTCCGAACAAGAAGCACTTGTTGATGTGTAAGTTTTACTGCTTATATAAATACCGATAATGTTTACTGCTTATACATGGTTTAATTATGGTTTAGTTGAAACCAGAAATGAATTCAATGTTTTGTTGTCTTTGGACTCTCTTCTGTTTCTTATAACTGCCCTCCAGAACCAAAAAAGCAGGGTGTTACGGGGTCTCTTACAACTACAAGTTCTGTTATTGAAGAGTTTTTCAAAGATGATAATGTCTATGAAGTTTCTGATGAAGAACAATCCCAAGAACCTCCAGTGGCAAGGCAATCAGAACAAGAAACTCTAATCTTGTCATCATTTGATAGGTATGTTACTTGCTTTTCTTTAATATCATTTTTGTTTAATATCATTTTGATTCACTGTAAGTTTGGATTTAGGTTCACTATTTGTTTGGATTTCGATTCACTATAATGATTAATATCATTTTTGTTTAATGTCATTGTTAAATATCTATCATCTTGCAGTGCTGCTCAACCTAGGCAAAAGGAAAATGAAAGGCCTTCCTTTAACAATAATAATTTTTCTAAACACTCTTATACAGTATATCTCATAACTTTTCTTCCTGTAGGTTGTCAGTATATATAGCATGATTCTCAACCAAATCAAAGTTCGGCGGTATCAGGAACAAATATACATTGTGCCGCTGAATATTGTGGTAAGCTAAATTTCTTATTCCCTGCTGATTCCTTTTCGGTTCGGTCAGAATGTTAATATTGGTTCACCTGATTCTTATGTGTTCTGTTGAGTTCTTTTGCATGAAGAAAACTTTTTTCTTGATGATTGAATATTTTTCACATTTTATTCAGCATATGAATTGTGTTGGGTTCGGTAGAAAGGTGATTTAACTGATGTTCATTTTGTAAAATTTTATGTTGGGAACACATGGTGTGGAGTACACTGATAGGAGGACAAACAAGGCCTACAGGTTTGATATTGAGCAGTATGCCCAATACCGCCAGTTTCTTGACAAAAGAAAACTTGCATCGCATCCATTTGAAAGTTGTAATTTCTAAAAATTCTTTGATAATTCTCTTGTTTGCTATTGTTTCGACTAAAATATTCTATAATTTTCCGAAACTTCAGCCATTTGTCCCAATTTGCAATGGAGGGCATTGGTGGTTGTGGATTGCTGATGTCAACAAAAAGAAATTCTATGTCCTTGACCCTATCAATAAGCTGCCAGAACATATACCTGATTCGAGGAAGAAACTGAACAAATTTGTTGTAAGTTATTTTCTTGTAAATTATTCAAATTATTATGTACATGAGAGGAGTTCGGTTCACTATTGTTGGTTCTCTTTATTTACTTTTTTTTGTCTCTTTCAGGGTTTAATAATTTCCCATATGAGGGTGTACGCTGGGGCGGAACACTTAATGGAGGATGGATTGGGAGAGGAAGTAGAGTATATCCAATTGAATGGTCAACGTACAAAGTAAGAATCTTTCTCTTCTATAGTGCTATTTTTAGTGTGTTTTATTTTGTATACTGATAAACCACTATTTTATGGTTTATCTTGTGCTAATTTGAGTGGTTTCTATCACGTCTTTGCACACTTATTCATACAATCTGCATGATTTTACAAATCCTACCTAATTTTGCTCTATGATTGAAAACTTTCTTCCTAAGCCTTTAAATTGTGTATTTTTAATCCCTATATATACCATTCGATGCCGTAATCTGTGTGTTAAGTGTTTTCAGGCTTTATAGGGCATGAATGGCTTAGAGGATGGAGAGAAAGCTTGTAAAAATGGAAGGAACACAAGAAACAAAGGAGATGACCAGCGAAGATCGACGCGCACGCATGGCTCACGCGTCGCGTGACTTGGAGCTCTCAACAGCGACACGTGCGCATACTTGACGCGTACGCGCAAAAAGCGAAATTGCATGGCGACGCGTGCGCGTACCTGACGCATACGCGTGACATGCGCCACGTGAAGAAATCATAGAAGACGCTGGGGGCAATTTTGGGCTGAGTTTGGACCCAGTTTTCGGCCCAGAAACACAGACTAGAGCCAGGGGACAAGCAGAGACTCAACACACATTGTCATTCACTTAGTTTTTAGTTTTAGTTTTGAATCTTGGAGATAAAAATACTACTTCCTCTAGGGTTCTTCACATTCATAGTTTTAGATTTTTATGCTTTTGATTTGAATATTGAGAAGAGTTACTACCTCCGTTGAAGTTTCTATCATTCTAGTTTGTTTCCTTATTCCCTTATCCTTTTAATCACCCATTAACCTGTTCAGATGTTACATATGGATATCTTTGATTTTGGAATTTATTAATGTAAAGAACTATTTTTACCTTTAATTAATTTTCAGTTATTATTTTATTTAGTTTATCATGTCTTCTTTTTATTCCCTTTATATGTCAGTGAAAGTGGTATTCATGTCAATGGAGTAGACTCCTAACTTGACTTGGGAGTTGATTAATAGGAGACCCTTGAGTTGGAATACTCAAGTGTTAATTTTAATTGGAAGTTGTTGGCTAACTCTCTAGTCACTGACGCTAATCCTTCCATAGGAGAGGATTAGGACTTGTGAATCAGAGTTAGCTCAATTACTTGACTTTTCTTTATTCGGTAAAGGTTAACTAAGTAAAAATAACAACCTCTTACTATTACACTTGGGAAAAGTCAACAAGGATAGAAATTCCGATTAATCTTCTCCCAGTCAAGGCTTTTTATTTCAAATATATAAACCTCTTGTTCATTTTCATTGCTTTAATTTATTATCAATTATTTCTCCACTCTCCAACTCTAAAATTTCTCAGAAAACTCCTGACCAATAAATTGCACTCTTTTGTCAACTCGTTGGGAGATGACCTGGAATTCTACTCCCAGTATTTTATTCTTAAACTGTGACAACCCTTTTAAAATTGATAAGCGAAATTTTAGTCGGTTAAGAACTGTACCTGCAATGCTATTTTCACTATAAATTCTTAATCGGAAATTTTTCGCCCGTTATATACTATTGATCGTATTATACTCAAATCTTGCTTAGATATGATTGTGGAATATACGTGATGAAATGGCTTGAAACAATAGATCTACGAAAAATCAAAAGCATGAAGAGATATAAATATAAAGCTTGGACACAAGTAAGTAATTTCTAAATTAATAAACTTCTTTCTTTTCTTATTTCATCAATTCAGTTGATAGTGTAACTAGGGCTTTGAAGTTGGTTGTTACTCTGTTGAATAGTTCTTTTTCCATGCAGAAATACTATTCTTGTTGATTGAAATTTGATCACCATTTATTCACCACATAAACAATTTTCGGGTCGGTGGCTGTTATAATTTTAATTCACCAAGTGAATATTTTTCGGTTCGGTAGCCTCCTTTTAATTTGTACAGTGTTTAGGGTTACTGTGATTGCATTTTTATAGTATAACTAGGGCTTTGAATGAAATTTGTTATTATTAATGTGATTTTGATTTACTTGATATTTAATGTGTTTAGGGTTTAGGGTTATTGTGATTGCATTTTTACAGTATGATTAGGGCTTTGAATGATATTGTTCTTATTTCATTTGGGTTCATTTCTTATGTAACTAATTCATTTCAATTGAAATGTAGAAAGAGATTGATGACTTCAGATACTAATATGGTCCAAATCTTCTGTTTCATGAAATGAATGAAATCAGAGACCAAGTGATTTGGGAATCTGAAGCAATAAGACTCTCCAAGCCATTTGTTGTCCTCTCCAGCCCTTATTGTAAATTCACATCTAGAGATTTAGATAGCAAAAAGCATATACTAGTTGTAATTAACAATATTTTGTTTAACTTGTTTAAAAAGCAAAAAATGCTTACTTCAAATGTATGTATGTTAATGTATGTATCAAACAATGCATTGTTTGCTTCTTTCAAATGTATATATATCAATGTTAATGTATATATCTATTCTAAATATCAATGTATGTATCAAATGTTAATATTTATATTTGATTCAAGATGGATTACTCATGTGAAATGTTAATTTATCTATCTGTTGGAACTGTCTGGCTGCTATTTTATTTCAGGTTCTCAGTTATTGCAATCACTGTATTTACCAATACATTACGAACTCCAAAAGAACACAGTGAACCGAAATTAATACACTGGGCGAACCGAAAGTTGCAAACACACTGAACTTCTAAACCCTAAACCCTAAACCCTAAACACTAAAACCAGAACCTTGAACCCATAAACCCTAAATCCCTAAAACCCTAAAACCATAACCCTAAACCTCTAAACCCCTAAAACCCTAAACCCTAAACCCTAAACCATAAACCATAGACCCCTAAAACCTTAAACCCAGAACCCTAAATCCTAAACCCTAAATCCCTAACTCTAAACCCTCAACCCTGGACACGGTGAACCGAAATTAATACACTGGGCGAACCGAAAGTTTAAAACACACTGAACCCCTGAACACTGAACCCTGAACCCATAAACCGTAAATCCTTAAAACCATAAAACCATAACCCTAAACCATAAATTCTAAACCCTAAACCTGAACCCCTAAACCCTATACCCTAAACCCTAAACCCTAAACCCTGAACTCTAAACTCTGAACCCTGAATCGAAAAACAAATTCTAATTATTCAACTTAGAAATTAATACACTAGAAGAATTGAAAAACTGCATATATCAATATAGAATTTCACAAAAAAAGTGACTATTCATTAAAGACTATCAATATTCAGAAATTAAACCTGCTATAACCATGGCGAACCGAAATTTGCTCATGGGTGAACAAAAATTTACATTAATAAAAATTAAAACTTGTACAATCCTCTCTTAGATAATTCATATCTGGAACATTGTAAAGAGTGGAGCTTGACTGAATCGATGATCTGGAGTCTAAAAGGTTCAACTACAAAAAAGATAATTGTATATTAGCAAAATGAATAATTGAATTTTTAACTAATCAAAAGCAAGTCAATTTTACCTCGCTTGGAGCTGTCTTTTTCTTTTTCTTCATGGCATTTGAGATCTTTTTTTCCGGTTTGATCCAAGTCTATTATTGGGCCGACCTCTTGTTTTGACACGTGGTGGGCTTTGAAGGTCATTCACATTGCTTAATGTCGCTTCTTTGTGGGTTAACAAACTTTTTCCTTTGCTTCTCTCTTGATATTCTTCCATCTCCGCCATGACCTTGTCAAATGCTCGGTGCAAAATTCCGGTTAACTCTTTAGACTCGAATGCAAATTCACATATATTGTGTGACTGAAACACCAATTCATCAAATCTCTTATTTCTTGTCTCCTGTAGAGGTTCATCTTGGCTGCTCTTGATGTGTGTATGCCTCCTCTTTATGTTCTTGCTCCAGCATTCCAATATGTATTTCGGTGCCACGTTATCCACTCGCTCAAAGCTTGGGACGCTTAGGGAATGGCAGCACAATATGCTCCTAGACTCAAGCAGCAAGCAATGACACTTTACATCTCGTGATACTGCATCGTAGGTGACGACAAACTTATTGAATGTAGAGTTGGAAACCTGCTCTATTACTTCATATGTTGTGAAACCTATGGTGGAATGCATTGATCTTATGATACAGTTTAGTTTACTTCTGTATTGAGCTTGAACTTCCCTAAACTTCTCATGGGTATATACATGCTGAAATTGTTCCTCTATTACTGATTTTGTTGTACACGGTATCACGGTGTGAAAATCTGTAGCATCAAATTCTCTCTCTGCTTGCTAGAAAATTGTCATATTGCTTCACGAATTGTCTCAAAGAGCTATTCCGTGTGATGAATTTGTTGAAAAATGAATGCATGCTCTCGCTCCTTTGTGTGTTTCTCATCTCGACCCAAAAGTGGTGATCCAAGTAAACCGGAATCCATATATGGCGATCCTCGTACAGCTCTAAAACCAAACCGAAGCCATAAGGTCTGGTGAACCGAAAACAGTGCAAGCTTTGGGAAAAAGATATGAGCATAAAAATAATTCGAATTGAAATCTCAATTACCTGAAAGCCACTTGTTGCCTCTGAGGCTGTACTTTCTAAGGAAATCGATCTCGTTTCTGTCAAATGCTTCTTTTGTGTACGAATTCCAAACAACATGTCTCATCTCTTTTTCAATTTCGTTGTGTCCCTTGTAGCCATTTAATTTGCTTGGAATCTTCTTCATAATGTGCCAGATGCACCAGCGGTGAATTGTTGTTGTTATGCACAGCTCAATTTCCCTTTGAATTGATGCGCATTAATCGGTAAGAATACCTTTTGGTGCCTTCCCTCCCATGCAACGTAGCCAATACTCAAATAGCCATTTGAATGATTGGATGTCCTCATTTTTCATCAGCGCACATCCAAGAAGTGTCGACTGGCCGTGGTGATTCATGCCAACAAAAGAAACTAAAAACAAATTATACCTGCATAAATAACAAACACAAGGTGGTGAACCGAAATATATACACTCACTGAACATCAAAAATATGTTTGAAAGAACTAAATACCTGTTTGTGTTATAGGTGGTGTCAAATGATACCACATCTTCGAAATAATCAAATGCAGCCCTGCTTCTTGCATTAGCCCAGAATGCATGTTTAATGTAGTGATCGCCTTCAAGGTTGAGCTCAAAGAAGAAATTTGGTTCTTCTCTTTCATTCTTACTAGGTACATCCCAAATTATTTGGCATCGTCTTCTTCAGAAATATTCCGTACTTCTCTTGTGATGTAATTCCTGACGTCTTTTTCTATAAAACCTAGTTCACAGTGGCTGCCAGCTACTGCCACAAATGATTGGTAAGTTTTGCTCGGTCTGATTTCGGCTTCTTCGTGGGTTTCAATGGTGCGACGCACGAACATGCTAAGCTCCCTTTGTTGTTTGAGCATCTCAGCCTGATCTGGACAATAAGGATGTGAATGATTCAAAACAACTTTGGAAATTGTCCAAAGACCAACATCCTTCATTATGTGCACATAAATTCTGGCCGGACAATTTAACCCAGTTGAAGGGTTTGTCTTCAAAGTTGGAGATATCTTTGATTTCCACCTCCCCTCTCTGGAGCATACAATTAGTTGATTCTTAATCTTGTCTCCATCCCGAGTCGTGTTCCTTATTTTGGTAGAAAAACCGGCAAGTTTGGAATAATGTTTGTAGAACTTTCGAGCTTCTTCTAGTGTCTTAAAAATCATTCCTACCTTTGGGACAAATTTTTTATCCACAACACAGCTGGTCTGCACGGTGAACTGAAATCCTAATTATGGTGAATCAAAATCTTAATTACGGTGAAAGAATTATATAGTGCTTAGGGAACAAAACAGAATATATTCGTCAAATTTTTTAGACTCCTTTCTGCATACCGAACCGAACACATGCACATGGTGAATTAACTCTTCAGTACTTACTGAACCGAAAAGTTACTCACATTTACTCACAGTTACTCACACTCACAGTTACATATTATCAATTCAATTCAATTCAGATATAGATCACCTCATTCCATTCAATTCACTTCAAATAAAATTAGCAATTTTATTTCATTGAATTCAATTCAAAATTCAATAATCCAAACCTCATCAAATTGATGCATTTCGGAAGAATTATCCAAATCGTACTCATTCAACTAATTTGAAGTTGATTCATTCATTGTTTCAATTCAGAAGTGCAGATCGAAGAAGAAAACAAAGAAGAAGATGAACGACGAAGCTAATTGTGTTGAAGTCAATCCAGATCCAGAATGCAGAGAAGAAAACGCGAATAGAGGAGAACAACGAATTTAATTAGGTTGAAGAAGAAGAAGAAGGAGAACAGGAAGAAGGAGTAGAAGAAGAAGAAGAACAAGAAGAAGAACACGAAAAAGGTTTACGTTATATGGAAAGGTTTACGTTGAAAAAGGTTGATCATGCAAAATAAGGATTACGTTATATACGTTATATAAGGCGTGTGTAAAACAAACGAGTGTGTGGGGCGTGGAGTGGAAGGTACTTGGATACCATCCATGTAATTTTTACTTAGATGTAGAGCATTTTCAAAAATATAATGAAAGAGTATATAAAAAGAAATAGAAAATAGTGACTAATAAGAGAGACATTAATATAGGTAATATAAGAGATATTGATATATTAAAATAATAATAA
Source organism: Arachis ipaensis (assembly GCF_000816755.2). Taxonomy (NCBI): domain Eukaryota; kingdom Viridiplantae; phylum Streptophyta; class Magnoliopsida; order Fabales; family Fabaceae; genus Arachis; species Arachis ipaensis. The sequence continues at coordinate 20,350,149 of NC_029785.2, forward strand.
AACAAAATAAAAAACAAGAGAGAGAAAATAATGTGCAGTTCTTCTTTTATAATCTTAGGTAGCGTTTGTTTCGAAGTACTGGGACAGAGATTGGGAGACCGGGACTCAGTATCTTATTTGTTGGTCCAGAGACTGATACTAAAAGTTCAGTCTCTATCTCTAAAAGTTCAGTATTTTAGTACCTCCAAAAAGTAGGGACACTGAAGACTGAAATTTTTGGAGATGAAGACTGAAATTTAACTGATAATTTTTTTTTTTTCAAAAACACCCTCAATCCAATTTTATAATTCCAAATTCACCCTCTTCACAAATCTAATTAGGTCTCCTTCTCATGTGTTCGTATTATCAAATGCTGGACCACCATCGAAGAGACATTTGTAAAGCCTCTGCCATATCGCCGCCTTCAGGACCACCATTTTCTACTCCTCGTCGTAGCCACTGTGATCAAGGCTAGTCGCCATCGCATCTTCATCTTCGTAGTTACTATGTTCGCGTTTGTTCATGTTCTCATCTTCCATCCTCTCTTTGCTTGTCTTCTCTTCTTTGTTCGCATTTCTGTCGTGAATTGCTTCTTTTCTCTTGGGGTTTATAGGAGTACTTTATTCTTATACTCTCTATGTATGAAGCTTGTCTTTTCTGGATTTTTGTTTTTGTTGCAGAATTCTTTTTACATGAGGTTGTAGAACGTACGTAATTTGTTGCAGAATTTGTTGTTGCTTTTGTTTTTGAAGAATTTGTTCTACATAAAGCTTGTCTTCTCTGGGTTCAATTTTTTGTGATTAATTCTATATTTCAGCGTGATTAATTATTTGTATGAAGGTTGTCTTCTCTTAATTCAATTTTTTGGGATTAATTTTATTCATTGTGAATTTGTTATATCTTCAATTTGTTACCGATTTGTTACTAAAGAGTGAGATGCAGTGATGAATTTATTAGTAAAATTAGAGTACTCATGAAGAAGAAGTTACCTTGATGAATTTCTGTCTATTATAACTTGGTCAGCTTAGTGCATCTAGCTTATTTGCAATAGTTTTAATTGAACCTTTTATTATATAAGTCTAAATCTTCCTCTAATTTTACATGAATCTTTCTTTAGCTTGTTGTTTTTGTTTTGAATAATTTGTTTTACATGAAGCTTGTCTTCTCTGGGTTCAATTTTTTTGTAATTAATTCTATATATGAACGTGATTAATTATTTGTATGAAGCTTGTTTTCTTTGTATTCAATTTTTTGAGATTAATTCTAGTGTTTCTAAATTTATTATATCTTCAATTTGTAACTGATTTGTTAGTTGTTGCTAAAGAGTGAGATGCATTGATGAATTTGTTATTAAAATGAGAGTACTCATGAAGAAGAAGTTATCTTGATGAATTTCTACCCTATTAAAACTTGGTCAGTTTGGTGCATTTAGCTTGTTTGCAATAGTTTTAATTGAACCTTTTATTATATATGCTTGAATCTTTCTCTAACTTTACATGAATCTTCCTTTAGCTTTTTGTTTTTATTTTTGTAGTCCATCTATCTTCTTCTTAAATAGTAGTAACTCTCAAGAATGCACAAAGAGAACGACTAAGCCAACGAATTCAATGTAGGCACTAAAAAATTTTTAGGTTTTGACTTTAATTCTAGATTTTAAATCATTTTTATTTTAAAAGATCTTAAAATTAAAAAGTGAAAAAGTTGGGCCATGAAATCATTCGCAGTCCATAAAGATTCGATAAAACATCCAAATTGGGTTGGACTCACTTTGGATTTGTGACTGCTTTACGGAAATTCCACAACACAAAAGAACGCGCCACCAATACGCTCATCTGCCATATCCACCACGTGTTGGTGTCGAATCCGTGTCCGACATGGATACGCTAGTAATATTAGCGAATCCTTACTTCATAGTCATACATCCAAAAAACAAGCGTCCATCTCACTTAGTTTGACAAACGTTAAAAATTTGTTTTTGGAAAAAGTTACTGTAGGATATATACATTCGTTGAAAAATCCAACATAGCTAATGGTGCAAAAATATTTAAAGTGGTGTAAACTTTAACCGTCGCATTTATCAGTGAATAACTCCGACAATAACAAAAATAAATGAAACGTAGTATTTTAGTAACCACTATAGCTCTTACCATTGTTAATATTCCCTCTCTCATCACTTCGGCTCTTATAGTTCTCTCTTTTCTCTCTCTTCTCTCACCCATCACTCTCCTTTTCCTCCATTAACTTTGCTTAGAGTTCCGTCGTCATCACACCACCAGCCTCTTCCTTGCCGTAGTGAAGATGTAATACTCAACTTTCGACACGTCATGACCAATGCCAAACATTCAGGTGTTACTCATCATAAGGACCTACTTAGCTCTAGACTTAGATTTTGTAAACAAATATTAACAAAAGCTTTTATCGGTTTAGCGTGAATAAACTATTAATCGTGAAATATCATTTAGTTGCCCGCAAGGTTAATACTTAAAGCCATATCACAAATAAATACATGGTCATATATAAATATATACAAATATACACATAAGTTAAGTTTGGAGATATATGACATCCTTTATAAACCGAGAAATACACCAAGATATATATACATATATAAAAGAGGAAGTTAGTCCAATCCTTACACGGGTTTCCTAAACTAGAACCAACCTACTAAGAGGTCCTACCCCTTTAAAAGTACTACAAAAGCGAGGAAAAAGTAATACTACTAATTATCAAAAGGAGTAAAAAGTCAGCTAGGTCAATCTTCAAAATGGTCTTCAGCTAGAGTGAACACGTATGGCATGTCGAGATCGAAACGTGGGCAATGTACCAAAACCCGAAACTCAATGGACTCCTCTGCCGATCCCATCTGGGGAGGGAGAAAAAGAAAGAAAAGAAGAGTGAGAACCTAGAGTTCTCAGTAAGGTAATAGGCGAGCCTAGGGTCTTTGTTTCTAAGTTGTCGTGAAACAGAAAAAAAAACAAACACAGAACACAGGGCACAAATATACATACAACAAGTTTAACATAAACAATTAGGAAAAGCAATAAACAATTCACAGGAATTCCATATGCGCAAACAATATTATGCATTCATATTTCTAGCGCAGGCCATGAGCTCATGCGTCGGTTGTCTACCCGCAACCCGACGTTACTCGGGGCAAACCCTAAATATGGACTCTTTACCATGTCAATTAGGATATCTTGGCATCACGGTAAGAGACAGGCTATCAATTAGGCGAACATTCTCGCATTAGCAATCTCAAAATATCAGTTAGGCGGTCACTTTCGCATTAGCAATTTGGCACAAGGATCATTCAATAAACATTTCTCAACTTTTGTTTTATTCATTGTTTCACATTTTCTTTTATTTTCTTTATGCCTCCACATCACCACTTACTTATACGTACCTCCACATCACCGTTTTATCATACATTCCTCCACATCACCATTTAATTACATGACCCTTCGCATCACCGTTTAACATTAACTCTTTTGATATATAACCTAGCCTTTCCTTTTCCTTTAACTTAAGAATATGTATGCTGCCAAAAACTGGACATGCCCTCTTCGGATTGAAATTAAAGTTATATCCTACTTGGAGTTTAATTGGTTTTGGTGGCAAACTTAATGAAAATTTGCTGCTTCCCTAAGAAGATTTAGAAAAATACAACAGGTAGCTCTGTTTTTGAAAAATTCATGATAAATCTAATTTTAATTCGACACTTCCAGATTTTGGTGAGAATACACTTAACACCCCCAAGTTTTAGGATAAACAAATTTCAGATCCATAGCACCTCATTTGGTTAATTAAATGTTAGTTGAAAATGCTGCCTTGTTTCTTTAAATTAATTCTAAATTTCCTGTGAACAGCCCAACTTCCAAGAGACATAATTAACTCTATAAAATAGAAATGGATATGAACTTTGTATTCACTTAAATCATTAAATCATTAAATAATTAAATTATGCACCATAAGATCATCTTCTTATATTTTCTTATTCGCCTTAAACTTGCTATTTGCACTCACAAGCATATCAATTTCTCCTATACTATCAATCTTGACACCACTATTTTATGCATTCTACAATTTTCTCTTTCAACTTTTCTATCACCAGGACTCCTTTATTAAAGACAATATTATTTCTACATCCTATCACACTTCTTTCACATCTTTCCTCATCTCCCTATCCATCCTAGGGGTAAACGCGGGTCGGATTGAATCTGATATGGCCAAAGTCTCGATTCGACCCACACTAAAATTCTTTGGTCGGATCCAATATCCGCAGTTTATAAGTTTGGATCCGATCCGATCCGCCCATTTGTGGATCGGATCGGATATCGGATATATCCACAAAACACAAAAATATTTTTAAAATTCTATTTTTATTAAAAAATATTAATAAAATTTTATTTTTCTACTCTTTTAAATATGTTTACGCTTAAAATAATATTAAACATACTTTTTTTAAATAATAAAATTGAAATAAT
>NC_029785.2:20354760-20355159 GCF_000816755.2 Arachis ipaensis
TATTTAATTATTTATTTATTTATTTTTGCGGATCCGCGGATATGCGGATCGGATATGCGGATACCTACATAAAATCCACAATCCGATCCTATAAGTGTGCGGATCCAATCCAGTTCGATAGCTTTGCGGATCAGATCCATATCTGCAATTTTCAGATGGAATTCAGATAAATACCGCGAATATGTGGATTGAATTCGATTCATGAACACCCCTAATCTATCCACACCTCAAAACATTCTTTGATGGTTCCAAGTTAAACCCAATTCACACTCCATTCCGCTAAGATTGATCCCCCACACCTTCTATATACAATCACATGAGAAAAACAAGTGATGCACCGTCTTCAATTTTTTCTACATAATATACAAATGGATTCTTATTCTAACATAATTCTAAACT
>NC_029785.2:20355219-20360904 GCF_000816755.2 Arachis ipaensis
TTTTATTAAAAAAATCATTTTTATTCTTTAGCAAAATTTTACTTTTCACTATAGCATTATCCTATTGATAAATAGGTAATTTTCAGGGCCATATATTGGAAAATGGATCTTTTCATTTTTTTTCTAATTAAGGGTATAAAACAGAATCTTTAATCTTGTAATATTTTCTTTTCATGTTTTCTTTTGGTTTCGTTCATAAAATGTATGGTGAGAATTATATTTTATCTCTTCAAATAAAAAAAAATTTGAGAGGATCCATACCAATAGCTAGATTATCAATGCCTACAATAGGTTGGATAAACCTTTCTTTATATCATTTCTTGGTAACTATCAATTTGAAATTAATCTGTCAAGTTTTCCTTTTTCTTTATTGATGTGTTTTGCTGTGTTGTGTAAATGACTTTGTCAGGCTAACTTGTGATAAATTTTTATTTAAGAATTATTCTAGAGGTTGTTAAAAATTATTATCATTAAATAGTTCAATGACTCCTTAGAAAATGCTTGGTTAAGTGCTACAAAATTACTTTGCGACGGTTTAAAATTGTCTTTAAACTAAAATAAAATCGTTGCAATCTATCTCTTCTGTTGTAGTGTTTTTTCCCAGATTCTAGGAATATACAAAAAAAAATCTCCAACCAAAAATGGCTCCTAAAGTGAAAGCAATGCTAATTCACTTATTTTGTCGGCTAGTTTAAAATTTTTAATAGTTAGATACTATTGAGAGTTTTCAAAATTAGAAAAAAGCTAATTTGTTGAGAAAAAATGCTTGAATTTGCTATAAGTTGCAGCTTTTCATATAAATAAATTAACTTGTACAATGAAATGGATCCACCATTATTTGATTTCAATACAATTCATCTTTAACATTTTTTTTTTCAGGGTGTAGCGAGAGCATAATGAGTTACAAATTTGCACGTCAAGTGACAATTTAGACAAAGTAAAAAACAAAGTGTAGTATAATATACATAATATGAGTTAATATTTAGATTACTCCCTTAAATTATGTTCGTACTTCAATTTGGTTTTCAAAATTTTTATTTACTCAATTTAGTTTTTTAATTTAGCATTCGTGACTTACGTTGGTCCTTGACTTTATTTTTATCATAGAATCGTTAATGGCATGTTGAGATATGCTGATGGCTGTCACATTAGACTTTACAACGATTCAATTGCCACCTCATATAGTCGTTACCGACTTTAGCGTGATAACTATCAGTCCATCTTAGCACGATGTTAATAGTTCTATGACTAAAATAGAATTATAGACTAATGTAAGTTGCATATGCCAAATTGAAAAACCAAATTTAGCAGATTAAAATCTTAGGAATCAATTTAAAGTGGAAGTATAACTTCAGGGACAAATTTGAGTATTAACTTGTAAGAATATTAAAATTAGATTGCAGAGGATATCCATATTTAAATGCATGATGTGGTAACTTTGTTTCCAATATTAGTTATAGAAATTCAGTTATGTTACATGTACATACAATTTTGATAATCAAATCCAATTAAGTAAGTCCAAATCCAGCAAAAATATTCACACAATATGCGCACACACTGTTTCTTCTTTTTCATGTTTCTTCTTTTCGGTATAGCACAAAAATTTTTGTATATAGCACAAAAATTCTTGCTCATACTATAAAAAATTATCAACATAACACAGAAATTTTTACACATAGTACATAAATTTTTATTGTGAATACATTTTGTTGGTTAATCCTGGGCATGTGTTTCTAAAAAAATTTCTATGCTATGCACTAAAATTTCTGTGTTTAGTAATTTTGCTGAACATATATACAAAAAAAAAAAGAAAAAGATAGTGATGTTTTTGATGATGATAATAATAATCAAGGTTACGAGAACCGAATCGGTCAATGAATCGGTAGAGTGACTAGTTCAATAATTCAAAGGTTCGACCGGGGTTCAACCGGAGTTCAACCGATTTAATTAAATATTAAATAAAATTAATAAAAATTAAATATATAATGAAACATGTTGACCTTTTTTTTGTTACATTAACAATATCTAATAAGAAAAATCTGATCTTTCTTTATTCTTTTCAAAATTAAAATAAGGAAATTCCAAGCCAATGTTTAATTTCCTAAATTTAGTGTAAAAGGAGAAATTAAAGAAAGAAATCATTGTAGAATTAACAATGCTGAAATGGAAGGGAATAAATAAAGACAAGGGCATGAGGATGAAAATTTTATTCTATTTCTGTGCATGTCTACTGCAACCTTTCTGCTGAGTCTAACAAATTTGTATATAAAAGTTGTAATACATATGTATGTCCTCATATGCAGATCAATATAAAACACGATGACAAAATTAATCATACCACCACCAACTCTAATTCAGAAGTCAGAACACAACAGAAAAAAACAAGTCCCCCTAATTCAGAACACAACACGGAATAGCAACTCAAGAATCAGAATTCATATTTCAATAACTCAGTAAAATTAACAAAATTAACAAAATACACAACCATAAATGGAAGCAAATATAAATTTGAATCATTAAAAAATAGAATCTCAAAATCATGGAAAATAACAAAAGAAAAAAATGAAGCAGGGTTACCGACGATAGAGGAACCAAACTAACGTCGACGGAGGAATGAAACAGGCGGCAAGAAAAGAACGGAACTCAAATACCGGCAAGGGAGGAATGGTGAGACAGAGACGAGGATCGAGCAAAATGACCAAGGATGGAGGAATCCAACCAACCGCGCTTCGATCTGTAAGCCCACGAAGACGAAGACGATGTAGAGAAGAAGACGGCCACGAGCTTTAATCTGCAAGTCCAAATGTGACGACATGGAAGAGAGGAGGATGGACGGCCAAGAGCTTCGAGCTAACCCTATGTATGACATTGCCGGTGACGAGGCACCCTCTGGTTGACGAGAAGAGTTCGGCGACGGCGGAGGCGGTGGCTGCTGTTGCTGCTGGTTGAAAGGGAGGGGCTACTGGCTGAGAGAGAGAGAGAGAGAGAGGGGGGTAGTTTGGGTGCGTCAGTAACGAAAAAGACTCGAGATAAGGTGGGATGTCGAGTGAAGTTATGAAATAATCCAGAAGTCATAGACTCAAGAGTACTCTCATTTACATGGAGCATAGCGCAGTTTGGTGGTGGTAATAGTGTTATTGACAGTTTTTCTAGGTTAGGGGTTTAGGGCTTCTATTTATATCATCTATTTTTCTTTTTTTTTTAAATTATAATTCAGAAAATCGTTAAAAAAACTGACCAATTTTATAGGTTTATCGGTTTATCACCGGTTCGACTGATTTTTTTGCCGATTTTTTATTAGTCAGTTTTTCATGTCAATCAGATCAGCTAGAGGACCAGTTCTCGGTTAATTCGACCGAACCAGCCAGTTCGATTTAGCTTTCAGAACCATGTTAATAATAGAAGAGGATGAGCAAAATAAAAAAGAAAAAAAATCAAATAAGAAGAAGAAAGAGAAAGAGGAGGTGAATGAAAGTAGGAGTGAAGTTCATGAGCAACAACATGTTCAAAGAAAAGAAAAGGTGGGAAAGCTTGCAAAAGAAATACAGCGAGCGTTGGGTCCATTGGAATCGTGAAGGTGAATGAAAGTGGCTACAAGACAACTCCATGATGGTACAAACAAGTGACAAGGAATATGCTATATTTATTATTGTTTTATTTTTTCTTTGTTTGTATTCCTTTTTTTTTCTTTTTGGCTATAACTTTGTATAGCGTTGACTATTTTTAATGACAATGTCGAAGGAGATAGTCTAATACTATTATTGACTTTCTTACTCTCCTTTTATGGATTGAGTTTTTTTCGGAGTATCTAAAAAAAGGTGGAGGAGGAGGAAGAGGAGAAGATGGTGATGATGATGATGATGACGATGACGATAACAAATGAGGAGGAGGAAAAAGAAGAAGGAGGAGGAGAAGAAGAGAAACGCACGTACATACGTACGCACGAAGAAAAAAAAGTGCAAAATGACTTGATTGACCTTAGTTAAAATTTTATTCAATTAATACTCTTAAAGCATTGGTTTGTAGTACATATGAAGAAAAAAAAGCGTAGTGATTTTATTGGATTTGGTTAAAAAATTGTTTAGTTATCTAGTATTTCTAATAGAAATTTATCCAATTAATAATACTCTTAAAGCATTGGTTTGATTAGAGTTGAAAAAGAAGAGTTTGTCTTAAATATATAGGGTAAAATACTATTTTGGTACCTAATATTTGAGGTGAATTTTATTTTGGTCTTTAATATTTTAAGCGTCCTATTTTTATTCCAAAAGTTTAAAATGACATCAATGTTATCCCACCGTCAAATTTCTCACTACCACTTAACGAAATTGATGCAGATGTACAGTTAATAATTCTTTTATTAAAGTTATGTTTGCTCAATCCCTCTCTCCCACCTTCAACCTTTCAACAAGCCCAAATTCTATTCTTCTATTCTCTTCTTCTTCCTCCTTAAACCCCTTTTGAAGAATTAATAGTATAAAAATGAGAGAAAGAAGGGAGTAGGAGAATAATATTTGGGTTTGTTGAGAGGGTGAAGTTGTGAGAGCTGAAGGAGGTTAAACAAACGTAGCTTTAATAAAAACATTATTAACAGTACATCAATTTTGTTTAGTGTTAGTGAGGGATTTGATAGTGGGATAACATTGATGCTATTTTAAATATTTTGGGATAAAAATGGACAATTAAAACGTTAAGGACCAAAATAGAATTTATCTCAAACGTTGGGTTCCAAAACAGTACTTTACCCAAATATATAAAAGGGTTAAGTGCTTTTTTCATCCCAAACGTCTTGAGTCAAAATCAAAATCGTCTCCAACCTTTTTTAATTAATACCATCCTCAACGTTACAAAACGTTATAAAATCATCATTTTCCTAATTCTTGGACCAAAATACCCTTCATCATCATCCTCTCCCTCATCCTCCTCACTCCACTGTTCACCTCACTCCCACCACATCTATTGCCATCTACATTATCATAGCTCCATCTGTTGTTACCGTTGGTTCATCAGAGAGAGAGAAAGAAAGAGAGAGAGAGAGAGAGAGCCAATGCAAGCAAAGGGAGGGAGGGATTGCTGCTATAGGGTTGCCACTGCTGCTGGGTCGCCACTGGTTCATCAGAAAGAGAGAGAGAAGCGATGTGAGGGAAGGAGGGAGGGAAGGGTTGTTGTTGCAGGGTTGCCATTGCCTGCCGCTGCACCCTTTCTCGCCGATGACACCTTCTTCCTCTTCTTCTCTTCTTCTCACTGGCAATGTAGGTAGCAGTGGATGTGGTGGAGGTGGTGGGGGAAGATGATGATGAAAAGTATTTCGATCCAAGAATGAGGGATAAAATGATTTTATAACATTTTGTAATGACGATGATAATAATAAAAAAAAAAAAGTCGGAACGATTTTGATTTTGATCTAGTGATGTTAGAGACGAAAAAAGTACTTAACCCTATATAAAATAATTAAATTTTGTATGCATTATCGAAAAAGGTAATAGTAAATATTTTACTCTTTTTAATACTATCATTAACTAGTGTCTTAGAAAAATTCTGAGGGTAGGAATCCGCCTAATATGGGTAGGGTTTAATAGTAAATATTTTACTCTTTTTTGCTTAATTGAAGTATATGCAGAATGTTTGATACTCCAACTTCTGGGTTCTAGTTTAGGCTTAGGCAAAGGAATATCGAAATTTGAA
>NC_029785.2:20360958-20364107 GCF_000816755.2 Arachis ipaensis
TTTTGGGATATTTATGAGGCAAAGCAAAACATAAGCATGATAAAAGAGTAGCATGCATATGTTGATTACCCATTTCAAAAGATAAATGAACAATTAAGGCTCATAAAACAACAACTGGATGTGCATGTTTCATTCCAATGACGGCAACTACAAACGAAGGCTCATGAAGAGAAAACTAATGTGCAAAAGCTTAATTCTTAATTGAATGAATATGCCAATTAATATTAGAAGCCATTTTCGTACCTGATGGTTTAGTGGTTATTGTGTGTATGCTTTAGAAGGTTCAGTAGTCAATAAACTATTGGGTAGAAATACATGTAACATTAATGGGGTTACTAGCAAACAAATAACTAGTAATCAATGTAAGATCTAATTCCACGTAAAAATTCACTATTTTGCTTACATCTTTAATTTCATCTTAGTTTTATCCCTTTTGCTATATTTTTATCTTAGAGATATCCAAGTTTCGTTTTATTTTCAGCCTTTCATTTTCATTTCATGTTTTGCACAAGTTTATTTTATAACGTTCAATTTTTAGGTTCGTCATCAATATATTCAATTGATTAATTCCTTCCCCTCACTAGCCTCTCCCACTTCTACTCGTTTTTGTTCACAATGTTTAGAATAAATTTTAAAATTCTTTCTAATATTTAAATCATTCTATTTAAGTTTTTAATATTTTAAAATTATTTTAGTATAATTTTATCATTAATAATTTGTTAACAGAATTAATAATAAGATAACATTAAGACAATTTTAAAATATTAGAGACTTAAATAAAAAAAAAACATTATTATGGACAACTTTATGACTTACCCCAAATATTAGAGATAAAAACGACATTTTACTCTAATATAAAAATATTTTTTTGTTTATTTATTATGTGAAAATATCTTTTTTTTTTAAGAAAAAAGGTCTTTTAAACAAAATGTAAATTGTAGCTTCTCAAAAAAAATATTTTTTTATTTTTATTACTAAAAATTTACTAAATAGGCTAAAAAAAATCTTTTTTCATAAAAAATTTTTTTTTATCAACTTAATAACGTCCAAACAAACACTTAATCGCCTTCACATGATGCCTCTTTCTAGTTTTGGTTTTGGTAAATTTTATATTTTCCGATCCGTATGCCAATCTTTCTATGTCTACTAGATTTGAAATTTTACAAATTTCTATACTTAATTGTATATATTATACTTATTTTTTCTTTTTTCCCAAAAGTTTATCTATTAGTTATTTTATAAGTATTTTATGATGAGTAAAAGTTTTAAATTCGAAACAATTCATTTTGTTAACATTTATTTTTATTTTACTTGATTTGGTATTTTTTAAGAGTAATATATTGTTTGTATTCCCAACATTTTCGTCCTATTTAATTTTCTAATTATTTTAGTTTTATTCTATGATTAATTATGTTAACAGATCACTAATAATAAACCAACATTAAAATAATTTTAAAATATTACAAATTTAAATAAAATAATTTAAACTCTATAACTTGGAACGGAAATCTATTCAATAGTTGATTTGTCTGCAAAAAACGGTTCTTCTTATAATAGTTGGGATTGTATTGGAAAATTTAGAACAAATTACGATTTTTTACTATTAAAAATGGAAGTGCTGACAATTCTCAATTCTAAACCAAAACTTTTCATTAATTGGAAATTCATTGAATATTTTTCTTAAAGTAGATTCCTAGCTAGCACGCCCTTTTATTTAACATTTAACATTTACAAATAATATATAGTATATACTCTTTTTTTATTATTAAAACAAGATAACATAGTTAATCTATATTCAATCTTAAAAGAATATTATAGAAATCACATGCATATACGATCACCGTAATGTAAGACAAGGCTGCACAAGTCAAACAGGCGAAAAGTTTGACATTTTGCTCCCTCATGTCATGTGACTTTTGATGACTAACAATGAGTTAAAGAAAGATGTACAACATTTACTTTTTCTCATCTAAATTTGATTAGAGCGAGGTAGAATGAACTGGAGTTATACGACGATACAATTTTAGACTCCAATTTATTTAATTTCTAGGTCATACTTCCATCAATGAATTCATTTTGTTCTTGAATTTTAGTGAACACAACATGGATGATGGATTTACTCTAACTATTGTAACGCTAGCTGTAAAGATAACCAAAATGATAGTAGTAAATAGAAATGAGAAGTATAACGGACCGGATATAAGATGTTGATGATTTAAAACTTTTTTGATCACTTAGGTTTATTGATCGGAACGATTATCTCTATGCTTGTCGCACCATGTGAAAATTGTTTAAGAGATGAATTTGATCTCATTAATCTCTATGGTATGAACTATGATGAAGAGAAGAAGAAATTTCTATTGAGAATCTAAGAGAAGAGTGGGGTGAAGTTATAAGAGTAAGAAATGTAAATTTTTTTCATCAAAATGAAGAAACTTGTGCTAATTATTGAAGGGTGAAAACTCAGGTGTAGTCAATTTCACGTAAAGTTAATAACTGAGAACTGTTAAATAATTTAAATAATTTGACTAAATTTTTATCTAATAACTCTCAGTTATCAATTTCACGTGAAGTTAATTACTGTACATGAATTTCCATCTTACTGAAGTATTGACCTTCAGTTTATATAAAAGTGCTATAGCCAATCTTAAGTTCTTAACTACAAGATAAATATCTTCTCTAACTAATTAAATGACGGAAAACTAACTAATATTAACTAATTTGTATTTAACACTATCTATCGTGTGTGGCAAGCAATTGGAGAGACTAACTAACAGACTAATAATAAGCTATCATGTAACAAAATTATCAAATTTTCTAGATAATATTATGTGATAAGCATTGTCTAGAAAATATTTATTCGACTAATATTTGTGGACCAGCTAGTATATATATTCAATCATATCAAATCTTGTGTTGGGAAGGAAAAACATGATGAGATTTAATTTCTTTTGGTTATTACATGAGGAAAATTTTTTAAGGCTTCGTGGTATACAAACAAAATCCAACTTGGTAGTTGGTTTTATTACATTGTGAACGTCATTTGTGGAGTATATATCTTCTGAATATTTTATCATTATTGGATTACTTAAAATAAATAAACTTCCCTTTGAGTAATTGATATTGATAATGATCTTGCATTCTTGCTC
>NC_029785.2:20364462-20366172 GCF_000816755.2 Arachis ipaensis
CAAACTATAAAAAATTATACTTTACTTTAAATAAATCATTCTATAACTTGGAACGGAAATCTATTCAATAGTTGATTTGTCTGCAAAAAACGGTTCTTCTTATAATAGTTGGGATTGTATTGGAAAATTTAGAACAAATTACGATTTTTTACTATTAAAAATGGAAGTGCTGACAATTCTAAAGATTAAACCAAAACTTTTCATTAATTGGAAATTCATTGAATATTTTTCTTAAAGTAGATTCCTAGCTAGCACGCCCTTTTATTTAACAACAACCATTTACAAATAATATATAGTATATACTCTTTTTTTATTATTAAAACAAGATAACATAGTTAATCTATATTCAATCTTAAAAGAATATTATAGAAATCACATGCATATACGATCACCGTAATGTAAGACAAGGCTGCACAAGTCAAACAGGCGAAAAGTTTGACATTTTGCTCCCTCATGTCATGTGACTTTTGATGACTAACAATGAGTTAAAGAAAGATGTACAACATTTACTTTTTCTCATCTAAATTTGATTAGAGCGAGGTAGAATGAACTGGAGTTATACGACGATACAATTTTAGACTCCAATTTATTTAATTTCTAGGTCATACTTCCATCAATGAATTCATTTTGTTCTTGAATTTTAGTGAACACAACATGGATGATGGATTTACTCTAACTATTGTAACGCTAGCTGTAAAGATAACCAAAATGATAGTAGTAAATAGAAATGAGAAGTATAACGGACCGGATATAAGATGTTGATGATTTAAAACTTTTTTGATCACTTAGGTTTATTGATCGGAACGATTATCTCTATGCTTGTCGCACCATGTGAAAATTGTTTAAGAGATGAATTTGATCTCATTAATCTCTATGGTATGAACTATGATGAAGAGAAGAAGAAATTTCTATTGAGAATCTAAGAGAAGAGTGGGGTGAAGTTATAAGAGTAAGAAATGTAAATTTTTTTCATCAAAATGAAGAAACTTGTGCTAATTATTGAAGGGTGAAAACTCAGGTGTAGTCAATTTCACGTAAAGTTAATAACTGAGAACTGTTAAATAATTTAAATAATTTGACTAAATTTTTATCTAATAACTCTCAGTTATCAATTTCACGTGAAGTTAATTACTGTACATGAATTTCCATCTTACTGAAGTATTGACCTTCAGTTTATATAAAAGTGCTATAGCCAATCTTAAGTTCTTAACTACAAGATAAATATCTTCTCTAACTAATTAAATGACGGAAAACTAACTAATATTAACTAATTTGTATTTAACACTATCTATCGTGTGTGGCAAGCAATTGGAGAGACTAACTAACAGACTAATAATAAGCTATCATGTAACAAAATTATCAAATTTTCTAGATAATATTATGTGATAAGCATTGTCTAGAAAATATTTATTCGACTAATATTTGTGGACCAGCTAGTATATATATTCAATCATATCAAATCTTGTGTTGGGAAGGAAAAACATGATGAGATTTAATTTCTTTTGGTTATTACATGAGGAAAATTTTTTAAGGCTTCGTGGTATACAAACAAAATCCAACTTGGTAGTTGGTTTTATTACATTGTGAACGTCATTTGTGGAGTATATATCTTCTGAATATTTTATCATTATTGGATTACTTAAAATAAATAAACTTCCCTTTGAGTAATTGATATTGATAATGATCTTGCATTCTTGCTTCAAGCTTCAA
>NC_029785.2:20367248-20375941 GCF_000816755.2 Arachis ipaensis
TCTGAACTGCTCCAAGTCGTCTGGTCTTATGTCCTTTGGAGAGGAGATTATTTCGTAGTTCTTTTTTCCCTATTCTGAGGAGTGGTTGAACTTGAAAGTGTTTGTAAAGGAATTTCAGAAATTTTCTTCTGAATATCTCCGATTTTTACCGTGCTGGCCCCACTGATGAGTTCAAGTGGGTCGGTGGGAAGGTTTGAGGGAAGCGGACCTTATCGCTCTTCTTTTGCGGGTTGCTTCCTATTGTTAGGTTTATGAGGTACTCTGTGAGCTTTCGAGCTTGTTTGCGGGTACTTAAGCCCACTTCGACGCACCCTCGTGTCAAATTGTCGCTATTGTGTGGTGTAACCTTTAGGCATTTCCCTTTAGCATGTGGGTTGAGACAGTTGTATGTGCATATGTGTATCTTCATGCTGGTTAGTGGTGCGAAGAGTGTTTGAGATAGTAGGAATAGCGTGCCATTTTTGGATTGGAAGTTGAATAGTGATGGGGAGTGGGTGGATCAGAGTAAGTTGACGCTGTCGTAGAGGTATGATGATTTGTGTCTTTGGGCTCTGGAGTGTAGTGATAGGTGGTTTGGTATCCCTAGTAGGAGTAGATGTCATTAGGGAAAGAATGGGTATTTTCGCTTTTTCTTTACCGTCGTTCTTTGATTTCCTTTTTCACTTTTTGCAATGGAAAGAATGAGTAAAAACGTTGAACTCCTTTTGGTTTGGGTTTTCTCGTATCCTCAGATTGTCTGTCCTTCAATGAGGCTGTGTTGTGGGGTGCATTGGGGAGGTGAGGGGGTAATTGATGTTCGCCGTCGGGGCAAAGGGCGGAGTTTTTTTTTTTTCATCATCATAATTTATTTATGTTGTTTTTGGTGTACTGTGGTTCGGGTGAATCGTTTCGGGTATTTCGTGTGTTCGATCCGTTGTCTTTGTGCAACTCGAACCCCCGAGGGATCAGTTATTTTGGTGTGATTGTATAGTTTTTTGTTATGTCCGGCTCCTATGTCGTTTTTCGAGTTGTGCAAGGAGTACGGCTCGAACCCCCGACACATGGAAGGGCTATAGGAGCCGGTTTGTAAGGGTTGTAGGAGCCAGTTGTCTTGCTCTCTGTTCAGGTAGTGCAGTGAGTATGGCTCTAAGAGCAAGATTGCCTTAACTCTTAGAGCTGAGATAGTTGTTTGGGATTGTTCATGGCTCGTAATGAGTTGACTGTCCGAGATAAATTTGTTTGCCTGAAGTTGAGTTCTTCCGTCCCTTTTTTCTCTTTTTCTGTTAGTAACTGAGTTTTTCTAGTAAAGAGGGGGAAGAGGGTTTTTTGATGAGAAGGAGAGAATAAATAGAAATAGGAAAGACCAAAATTCGAGTATTCGACTGAACCCGCAGCCTCAGGAATAGAATGTGAGGATAGGGTTAAGAGTGAGGACTATATACTTGGGTTTCTTATGTCAGCAATGTCATCCTCTGACCTTCTGTCTATTCCTGCATTGCTGAAGCTTGAAGGGGATAGGGAAGCGTTAGAGGAATACTTAGGTATCTGTTTTGTATATTTTGTTTGCTGGTGGTTTGATGTGTTATAGATTATTGATTATTTTCGCTTTATGTCAGGTGAGAAGGCGTCGACCCTGACTACTGCCAATTTGAAGGCTTTTGTCTCTAAGGCTAGAAAAAAGGAGAAAGAAGGTTCGTCGACTAATGTGGCGAAGGAAGGGGGTGGGTCTGTTGGTCAAGAAATTCCTCTTAAGAGGAAAAGAGGTGGGGGAAACTCGAGAGTTGTGGATTTAACTGCTGTGAAGGATGATAATGCTGTTTTTACAGCAGAGGAGATTGATGTGGCTTTTCAGAGTCAGGTCGGTCTTCATGGCTACAAAGAAGGGCCGAGTAATTCGATATGGTCGGCTGGTTTTCCTTTCATGGCCGTGGCTGATGAATTTGCCCAGGTCGATTCTGATGTCAAGACAATCCATGAGGCTGGGAAGATAGGGGTGGCTCGCTATTTGCAGGTTAATTATTTGATTTGTGTTTTATCGCTTAGTGGTTGTAAGACTGAAGGGTATGATGTTTGTTTAGGTGATTGGAGCTCGGTTGTTGTCAATTGGTCGCACCTCAGAGCTAGATGCGATATTGGATGCTGATAATGTTGTTGCTGTGAAGAAGCTTAAGGAATCGTTGCAAGAGAGGGATTTGAAAATTGACAAACTGAGGTCTGAAGTTAAAGCTCTTAAGAAAGCTTCGGAAACCGAGGTAAACAAGTTGAAAAAAGACTTGGATGTGAGTGTTGCTGAGACGGGAGGGTTAAAAGCTAGGATTGCCGAACTAGAGGAGGAGGTGCTGACTGCCTTTACCTTTGGTTTTGATCGGGCTGTGGCTCAGATTGGTGTTGTTGCTCCTGAAGTTGATATTAATTTGCTTGATGTAACAAAGATTGTGAGTGGAGGTCGCCTTATGGATGATGGGACGTTGCCTGAAAACCAGGATGAAAGTGTGTCGGTTGAGAAAGGAGCGGATTAGGATGTCTGTCTGACTTTTTGCTTTTTGTAATTTATTTCTGTCTTTTGGACTTGGAATGCTCTCTACATGTGTAGAGGTTTGTATGTTGTGTTTTGATGTGCGCACATTAAGATAGTATTTGACAGTTTAGACTATAAATATATAAATGACATAGCTATGCTTGGATTGATATTTTTTTGTAGATAATGTATTTGATTTCATTTATATTGAGTGTACAGAAAGGATATGGGGTGGGGGACCTCATTAAAACCTCTCCAAGAAAAACCCTGTTTTGGAAAAAACCTTGAGAGTAGGAAAAAGAGTGTCTCCCCTTGGCCATATCTACTCATGATAAGTAAGCTTTTAGTGATGATACATTCCATATTCCGGGGATATCAGTGCCCTGTATGGTTTGAAGTTTATAAGCTCCTTTGCCGAGTACTTTAGTAACTCGGTAAGGGCCTTCCCATGTTGCGGCGAGCTTCCCGTGAGCTGGTGGTCTCCGTGCTTCCTCTGTTCGTCGTAGGACGAGGTCTTGTTCGCCGAACGACCTGGGTTTGACCGTTTTGTTGTACTTTCGCTTTATTATGCTTTGCATTGCTTTGTGTTTTAACTCGGCTTTGTACCTCTCCTCTTCTATTGTGTCTATCTCTATTTGCCTGATGTTGTTATTATGTGTTGCTGGTATGACTTCGGATCTGGTCGTTGTGAGGGAAATCTCGACTGGTATCATTGCGTCTGCACCGTAGACAAGTCGGTAGGGGGTTTCATTGGTAGTTGTTTGTTTCGTGGTATTGTAACTCCATAGTATCTCTGGTATTAGATCTGCCCATTCTCCTTTGGCATCTCCGAGCTTTTTCTTGAGTGCTGTGAGAATTACTTTGTTGGCTGCCTCCACAAGTCCATTCGATTGCGGGTGTTCTACTGATGAAAAGTGATGCTTAATTTTGAAACCCTGTAAAAATTCTGCCAAGCTTTGATCGGTGAACTGCCGACCATTGTCAGTAATAATAGCATAGGGTATACCGAAACGGCAAATGATGTTCTTCCAAATGAAAGTTTGGACTTTGTCAGCCCCTATTTTTGCCAAAGGTATGGCTTCTATCCATTTTGAAAAATAGTCAATTACGACAAGTAGATATTTTACCTGTCCAGGGGCCTTTGGGAATGGGCCGAGAATATCAAGCCCCCACTTGTGGAATGGCCAGCTTACCTCTGAACTATGCAGATTCTCGGCCGGGTTGTGGATTAGTGGTGCGTGCTTTTGGCAGCTTTCACATTTTCTAACTTTCTGAATGCAGTCGCCTTTCATTGTTGGCCAAAAGAAACCTGCTCGGGCTACTCTTGAGGCCAGGCTTATTCCTCCGATGTGATTCCCGCACACTCCCTCATGGGCCTCGTCCATGGCGATTTTGGCTTCCTCCGTACTTAGGCATCGGAGCAGTGGCTGAGAGAAACCTCGTTTGTATAGTTTTGTTCCGAGGAGTGTGAAAGATGCCGCTCTTCTTTTGAATGCTTTGTTGTCCTTAATTGTCGGTGGTATGTGCCCCGTTTGGAGGTATTGTTTGTATGCTGTCCTCCAGTCTTCTTCCTGTGATATAGAAAAGATTCTTTTGTTGCTGAAGCTTGGTTCAGCAAGTATTAGTTGAGATATTACAGATTCGTGCATATTTTTCCTAGTTGTTGCTAGTTTTGATAGTGCATCTGCTCGAGTATTTTGTTCCCGAGCTATGTGTGTGATTTGTAGTGAGTTGAATTGAGAGATGAGTTCTCTTACCAGTGTATGATATTTTTCTAATAGTTGGTCCTTTACCTGAAAATTTCCGTTTACCTGTTGTATGATCAGCTGTGAGTCACAGTATACTTGTAGATGTGTGATGTTTAATGATTGTGCCAGTCGGAGGCCAGCGAGTAAAGCTTCATACTCGGCTTGGTTATTACTTGTTTGAAAAGAGAATCTGATTGATTGCTCGGCTTGTAAGTCGTGTTTGTTTGTTAGGTATACGCCTGCTCCAGATTCTTCTGAGTTTGAAGCCCCATCTACATATAATTCCCAGCTATGTTCTTCATCTGGTCGGCCTGATAATTCGGCTAAAAAATCTGCCAGGAATTGTGCTTTTATTGTTGTTCTCGGCTCGTATGCTACATCAAACTCGGATAATTCTATAGACCATTTGGTAAGACGTCCGGAGACCTCTGGTCTAGTGAGGATCTGCCGTAGGGGTTGGTTTGTTTTGACGATGATTTTGTTGCTTTGAAAATAGTGCCTTAGCCTTCTTGCTGTGAGTACTAGTGCGTATGCCAGTTTTTCCATTGGTGGGTATCTTAGCTCGGCATGCTGCAATGTTTTGCTGACGAAGTATACTGGTTCGTATTTGCCGTTTATCTCGGTGATGAGTACCGAGCTTATTGCATTTTGAGATATTGATAAGTATAAGGAAAGTGGTTTTTTTGAATTCGGCTTCTGCAAGATCGGTGGAGATGATATCATTGATTTGAGTTTTTGGAAAGTTGTTTCGCATTCTGAGCTCCAGTTGAATTTTGTTTGCCCCTTGAGTATGTTGAAGAAATGTTGTGAGTGTGAGGACACCGCGGGTAGGAATCGAGAGAGGGCGGCTAGTCTCCCATTTAATTGCTGGACTTCTTTAATTGTTCGGGGACTTCGCATGTTTATGATTGCCTCACATTTTTCGGGATTGGCTTCGATTCCTCGTGATGTTAGCATGAATCTGAGGAATTTGCCTCCTTTAACTCCGAAGGCGCACTTTTCTGGATTGAGTCGCATGTTGTTCTTTCTTAATTGGCCGAATACCTCTTGTAGGTCGAGTTCATGGGTGTGTTCTTGTTTGGTTTTGACGACCATGTCATCGACGTATACCTCTAGATTCCGTCCTATTTGCTGATTAAAAACCTTGTCCATGAGTCGTTGATAGGTAGCCCCTGCATTCTTAAGTCCAAAAGGCATAACAGTGTAGCAATAGTTTCCTAATTCGGTTATAAAAGCTGTTTTGTCTTTATCTTTTGGATGCATTAATATC
The DNA here is from genome assembly GCF_000816755.2 of Arachis ipaensis. NCBI lineage: Eukaryota > Viridiplantae > Streptophyta > Magnoliopsida > Fabales > Fabaceae > Arachis > Arachis ipaensis. The sequence goes on from NC_029785.2 coordinate 20,372,764, forward strand.
TGATTATATCCAGAGTATGCGTCTAGAAAGCTTAAAGTGTCATATCCCGATGCATTATCTACAAGTTTATCTATGCATGGTAGTGGGTAGGCGTCCTTAGGGCACGCTTTATTTAAGTTAGTGAAATCAATACACATGCGCCACTTACCTGAGGCTTTTCTTACCATAACAACGTTTGATAGCCATGTTGTGAATCGTAGTTCTTCGATGAACCCTGCGTGGAGGAGTTTTTTAGTTTCTGCAAGGCAGGCTTCGCGCTTTTCGTTCCCCATGTTGCGCTTTTTTTGTGATACTGGCCGAGCTCTTGGGTCGATTTGCAATCTGTGACATATAAGGCTCGGATCGATGCCGGGCATATCTGCTGGAGTCCAGGCAAACAGATCTGTATTCTCCCTGAGTAATTTTGTTATCTTCTGTTTTGTACCTGGAAGAAGTGAGGAGCTGATATAAGTATAATGGTTAATATTGTCGTTTAGCTGTACCTTTTCAAGCTCGTCTATTGGTTTTGGCTTGTCCTGGAGATCTCCTCTCGGGTCAAGATCGGCCGTATCCGAAATGTTGGCGATGTTGTATGTTTCTTGTTTCGGTTCGGCTCGTTGTTGGGCCTCTGCTTTGATTCTTAAACTTTCATTGTAGCACCTGCGAGCCTCAATGTGATCTAAATGTACGGTTGCTATCAGATTCTCTTGCACCTGAAATTTCATGCACAAATGGATTGTGGAAACAATTGCACAAAAAGTATTTAAAAAAGGTCTGCCCAGAATGATGTTATAAGGGCTTATGCAATCGACTACTAGGAATTGTAAATCCCTTGTTTTACTCATTGGATGTTCCCCTAGGGTTGTCTGTAGCCATACACTGCCGAGGATTGAGACCCTTTCTCCCGAGAATCCGATTAGTTCTCCTGATGATGGCAGCAGAGCTTGCTCACTGAGCTTCATCTTTTTGAAGGTAGAATAGAAAAGAACATCGGCACTGCTGCCTGGGTCAAGTAGAGCTTTTTTAAATAAGAGATCTCCGGCTTGGATGGATATGACCACCGGGTCATCTAGGTTGTCTGACCTTGCTTGGTAATCGGAATGTTTGAAGGAGATTTCCGGTGTTCGAGGTTTGTTGGTTGGTGCTTTATTTGTTTGTTGTAGTGTTAGCATTTCTCGGAAACGGCGCTTGCGTACCGAGCTGGTTTGACCACCACTTGCAAATCCTCCTGAAATGCAATTTATAACCCCCCTTGGCGGAGGAGGTTGTGTTTTAGGCTTTTCTGGTGTATTTTGTCTCCGTTTTGGACGTCGGTCGGTGGGACCTTCTGAGCTTGGTCGAGCTCTGGTTATATATTTATCTAGGTGTCCTTGCCTTGCCAGTCTTTCCAGGAGATCCTTTGCTATGACGCACTCGTCGGTCGTATGTCCGAATTTTTGGTGAAAGGCACAGTGCTTCGATTTGTCGACGAACCTCTGGTCTTGATATGATCCGGCTCTGTTTGGTGGTTTGATGAGCTTGTTGTGTAGTATTTCTTTTAGGATGTCTTCTCTCCTCGCGTTGAACCTTGTGTATGAATCATACTTCGGTGTTAACCTGAAAGGTCTTTTAGGATCTTTTGATGGAGTTTTATCATCCTCTTTTCGGTGCGGTTGTCTTTCATATCGTCTGGTTTCTCGAAGTTCTTCTATTTCGATCTGTCCTGTCGCCTTGTCCCTAAATTCTTCCAACGTTCTTGGTTTTGCGACAGCTATGGCCTCTTGGAACTTACCAGGTCGGAGGCCGCTCTTCAGGAGTTGTACCTCGGGATTGAGGTCTGGGATTTCCATGGCGGCCGTTGTGAAGCGCGTCATGTAATCCTTCAGACTCTCATGCTGTCCTTATCTGATCGTGCTAAGGTAGTCTGAGTCCCTCACATAGATCTTTGAGGCTGCAAACTGATTGATAAATAGCTTGGAGAAGTCGTCGAAGTTAGATATTGACCCTGCAGGTAAATTCGAAAACCATAATAATGCAGCCCCATCTAGAAATGTAGGAAAAGATCGGCACAAAATGGGATCGGAGTCACTGTTCAAGAACATCATTGATTCAAACTTGGTGACATAAATTTTAGGATCTCCGATCCCTTTATATGGTGCCAAGGTCATAGGTAGTGTAAAATTTTGGGGCATCTTAAAACTCATAATCTCATCAGAAAAAGGGTTAGTTCGTCGTCTCCCTGTTTTCAGGGGCACTTCCTCTGTTTTTGCATTCGATTCTGACTGGTGCTCCTCGTTTTGTTCAGGATTTGTTACTTTATTGACGTGCTTTCGTTCGCCTCCGTTCTGCATCGCAGCCAATAGTTCAGCCATCCGCTGATTCTCCGCAAGTAATGCGGCGTTGGCTGTCATGAGATCGGCGTTGGTCCGAGGATGCTGCTGGGTATCTAACTGGTCCGTCATGTTGTAACTTCTGAAAAGAAAAGCAGGGTACGAGGTGCGTGAATTAATGTGATAAAGAAAGAAAGTAAAAAGGGGTCACTCAAGGAGGGCCCCACGGTGGGCGCCAATTGTTCTATCTAGAGTAAGCTTCCGAGGTGTGGTCGGCTCCGCAACACGTGGGAAACTCGGAAACGTCGTCTTGAGAACTATCGACCTCGGTGTGGAACCTGCAAAAAGGACTCCGACGCCCAAGTCAGCTTATGAGCTTAAAACCAGAAAGGATAAAGATAAATAAGAGAGGAAGAGTAGTTTTTTGGGAGAAGGGGGAGAAATGATCTTTTTGAGTCAATGATTGTCTTTTTCTCTTTTTTCCCTGCCTTCTTGAGTTGAAGTCCGTTTGTTTAAATAGAGCCTGTCAGTTGAGTAATGCTCGGTACTTGTTAGGGTTTGTTGATAGAGTCGAGATTCTCAATTCCGTTAGAACGAGAATCTCGGTATGAGTGACGTGATAGACTTGTCTCTCGTTCTGTTGACCGAGGATGTTGGGAATGTTTGGCCGAGGATATCGGGAAGGTACACAGCCCCCAAGCTCGGCATGAGGAACGTGTTGAGCTTTTTGCTGTATCCTCGGCCTGTATTGTTTTTTGATTTGTTAGTGTGGTTTTATTGACTAGGGAGCCCCCAAGCTCAACGTGTTTCTGTTGCCCAGCTTGTGTGCTTTATGGGCTTTGCTAAGTGGGCTTGGTGTCATGTGGTTTTTGTTGTATTTATTTAATACT
>NC_029785.2:20379175-20431654 GCF_000816755.2 Arachis ipaensis
TATATAAGGAAAAAATAGTCATACGTACTGATGAAGTATTTAATTTCATGAAGCACAACAGTGGACTTTTTCCTTTCACCATGCAAACAATTTTAACTGGGCGGAGTTTTACCGATTTATTTATCTTGCTTTCTTTTATATATATAATTACATCTCCACCCAACTCCAAAAAATATGGACATAATTTCAAAAAACAACAGCATAATCAGGGCAACAACAACAACAAAGAAAAACATAGAAACTAACATTAAACAACAAATAAAGAACAATAGAATATAATAATTTTAATTCCTTCGAAGACACTTTAACATAAATCTGATCAGTTATTCTACATCAATTCATGATCAATCTCCTTCTAATTTTTATTCTACTGTATTATTGACTTTTTTCATAAATCATCTTCTTTTGTTTTCTTATTTACCTTAGATTTGATATTTGCACTCATAAGCAAATCAATTACTCTTATATTGTCGATTTTACCACCATAATTTATGCATTTTACAATTTTCTCCTTTAATTTTTCTAATACTAACGCTCTGTTATTAAAGACAATGTTATTTTTACATCTCCATGTGCATCATATTACAGAATAACACCATCCACACTTCCTTCACATTTTTTCTTATCTTTTTATCCATCCACACCTCAAAAGATTCTTTTCACACTGCATTCTACCAAGATTGATCCTCACACCTTCCATATATACTCACATGAGAAAAATCACTTTTAGCGGCCATTTATTTTGCTTTTAGCGGCAATAAAAATAGCCACTAATACATTTTCCGGCAATTATAACATTTGCCGGTAAATACCGTTTTAATGGCTACAAAAAGTATATAACTTTTAGCGGCCATTTTTTTGGCAATTTATATGGCCACCAAAAATAATTCTAAGGTTGCAATGTTATTCACTTTTAGTGGCCATTACTATTGCCACTAAAAATAATTCTAAAATTGTAATATTATTCACTTTTAATTGCCATTACTATTGCCGCTAAAATCTTAAGACTTTTTTAGTTATATTATACTCATTTTCTTAGAAGCAACGAACTATCTTTTTTCTAGAATCAAGTATATATTTTTGCCAACAATAGTTGTTATTATGCATAATATAAATATACTGAAATTAATTACTATAAAATGAGATATTTTATTAAACTCAAAATATTGATACACAAATTTCTCTTGAAAAGTAATAAACTATGATACAAATCTAACAAAAAATACTACAAGCCTATACCTATGTAGACCAGTTAGGCCCAGTTTGGGTAACTAACTTAATTAAGCTCCTTTTGATAAAATAACTTAAACAATAAATGACTCTGTTAAAAGTAACTTATAAATAAGTTATTTTGTGTTTGGATTTTTAACTCTAAAAGTACTTATTTTAAAGAAATGTAATGAAAAGTAAAAGTATTATGAGAGAAGTCATTTTTTTTTAACTTCTCTATAAGCTCCAAAATAGCTTCTTAGAAAGTTGCAATTTGGATTTGAAAATTGCACCCGACATTAATACTACTACTTTTCATAAGTCAAAAGTTAAAAAAAGCTACTTCTAGAGTTTCCCAAACGGGCCTTTTGGGTTTGGTTTTCCTCAAGTTGCAAAAATGAGTAAGAAAGGTAACGTTTTTCACTTTTTCCTTTAGTTTCTTGCTGCCATTTCTTTTTCGCTTTTATGGGTAAGAAAGGGATTACTGTAGATGAGGATGATCCCTATGGTTTGGTGGATAGTGATGTGAGGTCTCGGGTTTCTGTGTTTAGTAGTATGGAGATGCTGTCGCAGTTGAATGAGACTAGGTGGGTGAGGGGTAGTGATAAGTTGAAGGTTAGGTTTTTACCGTGCGATAAGGATGATAGAGTTTGTGAGAAGCGTGGTGATTGGTCGTACTTCTATGTGTATACGTGTATGTTGACAGAGTTGGGTGTACGATTTCCCTTTACGGATTTCCAATGTGGTGTGTTATCGCTGTTAAACTGTGCTCCCACGCAGCTTCACCCGAATTCATGGGCGTTTGTTCGAGCTTTCGAGTGTCTCATGGAGTATTTGGATTGTTATCCTTCGTTGGGCGTTTTCTTCTCGCTATTCCAGGCGAAGGGAGTTTGGACTTCAAAAGGATTAGGCACGAAGGTAGACCAGTAGTTGTATTTTGCTTAAGCAATATCAGCAGAATACCTAAAAAAATTTCAGAGATATCAATTGCAACAAAATGGAAGTATCTCTAATACAAAGCTAATACTTTTTAAATATTTTATGATCAAAATGGAGGAGCAAAGGCCCATTCCAATCTTTTGGTTAGTTTAGCAACTTGTTCCCTTAAAGTGAATTATATTAATTTCAGCTAAAAATAATACTTCCATCATATTAATTCAGCTTCTGCCTAATGATTTAGTAGGTTTATAATTAAGGTTTGGTGCTATGCTGACTTCTAAAGCCAAAGATCGCCAGCAACAATGATAATCCACATACACTAAAAGGTTCAAAGAATTACCTCTTCTACAAGATCCCCAGCAATTCCTCTAACAAGATCCTCGCAACCTTATATTAAGCTCTACTTAGAAGAAAGAAGATTCTAGAGCAGCAGTTTAAGAGCTTCAATTTTAAACAGACTCTTGACACGGAAATAATCAATGGACTACAAAAGCAGCAACATGTACTACTAAAAAGAAATATGTGCAACCTTATAAACCATTTTTTCTGAAAGAGTTGCAAAAGACAGATATAAGCTAATGCAAAATATAGCAAATGTTATGTAACATACATGAACAGTTTGCATCTGGTGTAGATCTGCAAGAGCTTTTTGCCTCGACTACCATAGAAAGAAAATTAATCATAAAGCATATAACAAAGTAAGAATACTATCCAAATATAAAACTAATCAATGAATTTAGATATGTGAAGAAAATATTTTCCTAGAATACTGATAAGTATAAAGTAGTGCGTACGGATTGATTGCTGGCCCATCGCTCATAATAATGCGTGTACCTCTCCATAAACCATCACAATTTAGTGAAGTTTGTTCACATAAACTCAATGCAGAATAGCTCTTGCAAACATAATTGACTCAGCAACTACTCAAAGGACCCAGAGTTCTATATTATAAACAATTTAGCAGATGGAAAAAGGTACATTCTCAGGTTAAATCCTCCATCATTAACATAGTTAAATAAATGAATACGTCAAAAACTATAAAATGATCAAGAAATGCATATACTTCATAAAATGTCTATAACAGAAAGCACAGATTCACTTCATATAATCATATGGTGAAGATTTCATATAAGTAGAAAACATAGTTTGTTCTCATTGTGAAACAATAAAGTACCTTCATCATCTCTCTGACTTTGTCTTTTGGTGGAAGATCAAAATGTGGACCAGGCAAATGCTTGTTGATATCACTACAATATAGAAACCACCGCTTATAGAATAATTATCCATATCAACCAAGCTAAAATGTGGGCTAAATTTTGAGGCAGATATCTCACTTGTACACAATTAAAACAACAATATACAGATCTTCAAATTTCAAATTAGCCATTCCCGTCTCATTCTTCACGCCATCGAAAACTCAATCTGTAATCTTCCTTATTTGCTTTCGCCTCCACTCCTTACCTGTGTAAAGTGAAAGGCTATTAAAAGCCAAACGGAGCATTGAGCACAATAATTTTACCATTAAAGTTAATGCAAATATATGTTGCATCTTACATGTGGATCTTTACCATTGACTAACAAGATGGGACTCAAGCATGGATCGCAAACAAAAATCAAATCAATGGTAAAGATCTACACATGACAAAGGCAGCCCAGTACAAAGCAGCCCAGTACAAAGCATCCCACATGACAGGGACAATTCCATATAATTGAAGGAAAAGTTTCCTCTTTTTAATTTTTTAATTTTTATTTCCTGAGGACCCCGGTCAGGTACTCAGGTATGCATGCTTTATTGGATCCATCAACTTTTCATTATAATTAAATTAATGAAACTTTTGGATATCAATTCAACAATTCAGACTTTTGGATATCAACATACACACAACTGACAAAAAAATTTCAATTGCAACCCAAATTTAGTCTTTAGTTAATTAAACCAAACACTATCTCCTGCAAACCATCAGTGACACATTCTTTACAAAAAAAAATGGAAACCAATTATCAAATAACTATGGAATAAATGACCATTCGTATCCATGAAAGATGAAAATGCTGACATATGTACCCACATTAAATTGAAACTAAACTTGTACCCACGCAAGATGCTCTCCGTGTGACAAAAGTACCCCGTCTTTGGAGGGTTGGAGTGTCACGTAGGGTATTTTTGTCACACGAAGAGCATCTTGCGTGGGTACAAATTTAGTTTCAATATAGTGTGGGTACATATGTCAGTGTTTTCATCTTTTATGGATATAAATGGTCATTTATTCAATAACTATGCTTTAATTATTTCGATTTTCAACTACTACATTCTTGAGTGACATTAACTTAGAATTCGACCGATACGAGCATAGAAGTTTTTTACAAAATTAATTGCGAATGATCACAAACCTATAAGTAATTAGAAGCAGCTATCAGAAACAGGAAAAAAAAATCTTGCCTGTCTCTGATGGTTATCAGTGGCTAAGAGAAGGGAGTGTTGAATCTTAGCCCCTTTTTTTTGCTGAGTAACACTTGCTGCCTTTTAAAATGCTTTAGGAGATATTTCTGTTTTTTGTCTCGTCACTAGTCAAGAGACATTTTCTTTTTGTCTCATAACCAGTAAGGAGATATTTTCAATTTTGTCTCCTACGACCAGAATCAGAAATTGAGTAGAAGAGAGAAAGAGAATCACACCCAGAAGTATCCTGGTTCAGCTGCTAAGTGCAATGCAACCTACATCCAGTCTCCATCACAATAATGATGGAATTTTACTATAATCAGACAGATTACAGACACCAATTCTCCCTACGAACTACCCTTCCTATCCGGGACAAGTCCAGAATCTATCCCCAATCCTGAACTTGACTTGGTCACCTGCCAAGCTTTCAACTGCTAAGTGTCAACTCAACTTGCAAGGGGATTCCCACAGAATCATGATACACAACAAAGATGTACAAAGGACCTCTAGGACATCCATGGCTTTTTCTTTAATTTTGTACACTCTGTCTTTTTTCGCTCACTGACTTTTTCTTACAAACCTCACATTGTTTGCCTTTTTTACCATGAGACTCAAGACAGACAAAACTAAAGAACACACAAAATGAAACACATTGAAGGAGAAGATCTTCTGTTAGCTTGGTAGCTACGAGAACTCTGTGCTTACTCTCCTTGTTTCAAGCCTTGGCTATTCACCTTTATTATAGAAGGGGAAGCCTCCAAGGTTGAAACGGTTCAACCGAGCTAACTTCTTTTTCTTCAAGCATCAAAATCGGTTCGGACAGAGAGAAGAGAGAGGGAACCAAAAGCCAAAACCAACATACAATTACCTCTCTCTCATCCCTTCTCTTCAAGGTTCATCAATCTGAGCCTTCCATCTTGACTTGGTCCCCAAGAAGGATTTCTGACCCTCGATGAACTTGATTTATGACAGCTCCTCCTGCTCCACTTCTGCTTCCTCCTCCACGTAGCTACAGTAGCTACCTTCTGTGATGGATGAACAGAAAGTAGAGACGAGCCATACCACAGGGATCTTCTTCTCTGACCGAAATGGATTGCTTCTATTTCTAGGTATGGAGATCTTGAGACTTCCTCACTACATCTTACCTTTAGTGGTAAGGATCTCAGCCACACCATACCATAGATCTTCTTTTTGCTAAGGCCATCATCACCTTAGCCTCTTGCTTGTTCATAGCTTCTGTTCTTCTTCCTCTGATAGCTTGCTTCTACAAGCTTCTTCCCTGTCAGTGAAGTGACCAAAACTAAAGAGAGAGAAGAGAGAAGAGTGAAAAGCTTTCAATACAATTGATGAATGAAATTAAAAGAAATTAATTTCCCACTCCCCATGCTTAGTAACGTGTGAGAGCAATAAAAGCCATTAAATCAATTTTGAAATTTCTCTCTTCTATTACCAATGCCATTAAGTCCATTTAATTTAATTTGAATTCCATTCAAAGAGGGCATATGCTATCCGTGGAAGGCTTGCAACTTTTGCTTTCTTTCTTCTTTTAATTTCGGACCAAGCTTTGTTGGTCTTGTAACAAAGAATTAATTGGGCTTGCTTCTCAATTTTCTGGCCCAATAAATATTGCAATAATTTAGCCATATATTATTAAAATATTTTTGCACAAGGCTGATTATTTTTGCCAATATTTTTGGGCTTGAAGTTTTCTTTATGCCCAATGACCAAAATCTGCAAGCAACATAGAAATTATTAATTAAACAGATTTGAAGCATAAATTAATTTAATAATTTCTAATTACTATTTTAATAATATTTGATTATCATCTTAATTTGGAGTTTTTCAAACTTATTAATCTCCCCCTTGATGACAAACATTATTAAAAATTGAATTAAAACAGGATAAGGATTAAGAGTACTCCCTTTGAAGATTTTGGATCCTCCCCCTTTTTTTGTTACATAGCTCCCCCTTAATATGTGCCATTTTATTAAAGGAATCTTTACCTATAACATTCTTAAAACCAAGCTTACAGCCACAATGTATTCAACATATGAAATATTAAAAAATATTGAACAGCTTGATTTCTGAGCAGATGAAATATGATAATCAAAACTTGATTTGTTATCATCTAAATAAATTTCTTCTCACAAAATAAAACAAATTATGCTAGAGTACTTTCAGAGTACAACAAATAAACCAGATTCTACATTCTTAAAACAACATGTTCACAAATATTTCCTGCCAAGATAAATTTCTTGCCAAATAACACAATAGTTCAGGCTCTATGAAGCATTTTTTGAAATTTAGTATTAACACCAAAGCTTCATAAAATTGGCAATGAGTCAGATCAGAAAAATATCAAAGCACTAACAAATTCAGAATATGATAAAGCATAAATCAGAGCATATCATAGCACAAGCAAATTCAGACCATGATAAAGCATAAATCAGAGCATAAGCCAGAAATCAGAGTATAAACCATAGAAATAAAAAATTGAGCACAAGCACAGGGGTAATCATTAATCATTCAGATTTTAGCCCCTGTTTTCAGTTAAACCATAGAGTCACCCCTGTTTCTTTTCTCCTTTTCTCCTTTTAATTCCTCTCCCTTTTGCCATCAATGGAGGTCCAGCAAAACAAATGATAGCAACATGTCAAAATGCAGAATATTTGTTTAAACCAAAACAAAAAGGTTCAGAATATCCAAGTACAGTAAATCTAACAACATCCAAAAATAGTATTCAACAAATAGAAAATCAGAAATTGTTCAAAACATGAGCAGCAGTGAGCTTAAGCATCGGACAGATTCACATCAGAGTCAGAGAAATCATTGTCTTTATCAGAGGGAGCTAGATCCTTTTCAAAGCTTTGGAGAAGCAGATTGATCCTTTCATTATACTTGTTCCAAGCTTTTTCATTTTGGTAAGCCATCTTTCGAGCTTCTTTGAAGGAACGTGCCATCAATTTGGACATATGAGAAAGCTCATTTACAACGTCCTTGAGTGACTCAGCAAGCTTAGATGGCTCAGAAGGACCACTTTCTAGATCACTGTCAACTGACATGGCTGGCATTGAGCTTTTGCCTTTGTTACCTTTCCCGGATCCAAAAACTTCGCCGCCTTTGATGGTAGACACCCTGTTTCTACAGGCTCATTCAACAGATCAACATGAAAGTGTTCAAATATACATGCGAGAAAAATACCATAAGGCAGATTTGCCTTTTTATCACTACGTACGCAGTCCCACATATGATGAACCATTAAATAAGCAAAAGAAATAGATGAAGAAGTGAGAATGGCAAATAGAACCAGGGTATCACAAACTGTAACTCTTTTAAAAAAACCGCTTTGTGGCATAAGAATGTGATTGACAATGCGGTGAAGGAGAGCTCTTACTGAACCAAGTGCCTTATGAGTCAGAACAGTACCATCCAGAGCAAAGAAATTTTCGCAAACCTGAGTAAGGGCTATCTGATAAGAGATGCCAACCTGAGAGTCTCACTTTCCTGACATATAAGCAGTGGCCCCTTCATCAGTGTACCCTAAGGAAGCGCTGATGGTCTCTCTGTTCAGAGTTAGATGAACCTTCTTAACATATGAATGAATTGCTCCGTCATGGTACATCATATTTGCATAGAACTCACGAACAAGATTTGGATAAACTGGCTTCTAAATCTTGAACAAAGGAGTCCACCTGAGATTATCAAACAAAGTAACAAAATTAATGCCTTTTGCACTCAGGGTTTCCAAATTGACAATGTGAGAAGCGCACAGATGTCGGTTGATCAGAACTTGACCATGGAATTCGTAGGCCACGCAGGAGTTGAACCGTGCCGGATCAAAGTGGGAGTGACTTTTGTTGAACTTATTCTTGAAGTCCAAAGAATCCAAGTTTGGAGGTTCTCTTGTGTTGCACAAAACATAATCTTTTGACCTCTGAGAGCTTCGGCCAGATGGAAGAGGAGTTAATTTTCATGGAGGTGAAGGAGGTGGAGAGGATTGTGACTCGTCTTCTTCTTCTATCACAGGCTCTTTTCTTTTCCAATCTTCTTACGAGAAGAGGTTTTCTGAGCAATGACCTTCCTCCTCATGGCTTCAGTTGATTGTGAAGAAGGGGATGAAGATGAAGTAGAATGTATGTGAATATGAGTGTGTGTTTGGGGGGGTAGTAGAGGAAGGAGGAATTTTGGAGGCAGGAGTTCGGTTACTTCTTCTGGATGCCAACTTCTTTTTTATGATAAAAATGAAGAAGAGGGTGAGAAGATGAAGGAATGGCCGAATGGATTGGTGAATGAAGAGAGGTTATAACTGTATTTAATGCTGAGTGGAGAGAGGGATAATGGAATAATGGGCAATTAATGGAGCGGTTACCATCAAGGAAATCTTTTAAAATTTAAAAAGTAACTAAAGGATCTTTTCCTTGAATAAAGGGAGGGAGTAAGGGAAAAAGATTTTGATTTGACATTAACTCCCCCTATAAATATTTGATGTGATAACCTCCAAAAATTAATTAAAAAATGAATGAAGAAGTCAAACGGGACAGAATCATGGAGTGGGTCAACTGGGTTTGGTGGGCCTTAAGTTTAGGAACTCCTATGATCAATCTCCCCCTGTTTCCTTGCTTATTCACTATCTTCCCAGATTTGTCTCCTTCCAACCTACGAGACAAAACATACAAAATCAATAAAATCACAATTTATCAATAGAACTTAGATCAATCATACCCAAACTGTTTCTCAATGAACAGAACCTATCTTCACACAGAGGTTTAGTGAAAATATCAGCAAGTTGTTCTTCGAATTTTACAAATTGAATATCAATAGTACCTTTTTGCACATGTTCTCTAATAAAATGATATCTAACCTCAATGTGCTTAGTTCTAGAGTGCAGAACAGGATTTTTAGAAATGTTTATTACACTCATATTATCACAGAACAAAGGTATACTATTGATTTTTAATTTGTAATCCTCTAACTGAGTTTTTAACCAAATTAATTGTGAACAACAAGTAGAGGCAGATATGTATTCAGCTTCAGCCGTGGATAGAGCAACTGTGGCTTGTTTCTATCTTGACCACATGTTTAGTGAGCTTCCAAGGAAGCAACACATTCCGGATGTGCTCCTTCTATCCACCCGATCTCCCGCATAATCTACATCACAAAATCCTATTGCACAGAAATCATTAGATCTAGGATACCATAAAAAATAATCACATGTTCCCTTAATGTATCTAATGATTCTTTTGACGGCAGAAAGATGGGATTCTTTTAGGTGAGATTGAAACCTTGAACATACACCCACACTTTGAACAATATCCGGTCTAGAGGATGTAAGATACATAAGTGAGCCAATCATTCCTCTATACTGTGTTTTATCCACATCTTTGCCACTTTCATCCTTTTCAAGCTTAGTATTTGGATGCATAGGTGTTCCCATAGGTTTGGAATTTTCTAGGCCAAATTTCTTGATTAATTCCTTAGCATATTTTCCTTGGTGAATAAAAATGCCACTAGGAGTTTGTTTAATTTGGAGACCAAGAAAGAATGTTAGTTCTCCCATTAAACTCATTTCAAACTCACTAGTCATGAGTTTTCCAAACTCTTCACACAAGGATTCATTGGCCGATCCAAACACTATATCATCCACATAAACTTGAACAAGAAGAATGTCATCATTAGAAACTTTGATAAATAAAGTAGTATCGGTGGTACCCCTTTGAAAATGATTTTCCAACAAGAAGGCACTAAGCCTTTCATACCAAGCTCTTGGAGCTTGCCTAAGCCCTTAAAGAGCTTTTGAAAGTTTAAAAACATAATTTAAAAATTCTTTATTTTCAAAACCGGGGGGTTGTGCCACAAATACTTCTCTATCTATAAATCCATTAAGAAAAGTACATTTTACATCCATTTGGAACATTTTAAAACCCTTATGGGCAGCATAGGCAAGAAGCAACCTAATTGCTTCCATTCTTGCTACCGGGACGAAAGACTCATCAAAATCAATACCTTCCTCTTGATCGTAACCTTGGGCCACTAATCTAGCCTTGTTACGAACAACATTACCATCCTCACCCAATTTATTTTTAAAGATCCACTTTGTACTGGTTACCTTCTTACCATTTGGATGGGGTACAAATGTCCAAACCTCATTCTTTTCAAATTGAGCAAGCTCCTCTTCCATGGCTTGAACCCATGAGGGGTCTTCAAGGGCTTGCTTTACATTGAGAGGTTCTAATTAGGACAAGAAAGCAACATTGCTTGGCTCAACTTGCTTCTTGCTTGAGGATCTAGTGGTCACGCCTTGGAAAGGATCACCAATGATAAAATCATGGGGGTAACCCTTCATAAACTTCCATTCTCTTGGCCTTGGAGGTAAGGATCTGCCTTGATGAGCTTTAGCAATCTGGTCTGTTCCGGATTCTCTAACTGGTTCAGGAGACAAAATGGAAATGTCTCCTCCATCCTGATGAGACATTTCTGGACGGACAGGTTCTTCACTTGGGACAGTTTTGGGATATTCTTTACTGACTTCCTGGTTGATAATATCTTCACAACCTGCATCATCTTCTACCACAACACTGGAAATTGAATTAGTATCACAAAAATACACGTGTATGGATTCCTCTATGGTTCTATGTTCTTTGAGGTAAATTCTATATGCTTTGCTAGTGGTGGAGTATCCAACAAACATTCCCTCATAGGATTTTGGATCAAACTTTCCAAGATTTTCTTTATTGTTAAGCACAAAACATTTGCATCCAAAAATGTGGAAATACTTAAGATTAGGAGGGGTTCCTTTCCATAGCTCATAAGGAGTTTTCTTTAACCCTTTTCTAATGATTGTCCTATTCAAAATATAACAAGCTGTATTTATAGCTTCAGCCCATAGAAATTTTGGAACCTCATTTTCACAAAGCATAGCCCTAGTCATTTCTTGAAGGCTTATATTCCTTCTTTCAGCTACCCCATTTTGTTGAGGAGTTCTAGGGAATGAAAAATTATGAGCAATTCCAAAATCATCATAGAATTTTTCAAAATCTTGATTTTCAAATTTTTTTCCGTGATCACTTCTCAAGTGGGCAATTTTCAAATTTTTTTCATTTTGAATTCTTTTACAAAGAATTGAAAAAGCATGGAAAGCATCATTCTTATGAGCTAGGAAGAGTACCCAACCAAAACTAGAGTAATCATCCACCACCACCAAACCATAATGTTTACCTCCTAAACTTTGAGTTCTAGTTGGACCAAAAAGATCAATATGCAACATTTCCAAGGGCTTTTGGTAGAAATTCTATCTTTTGGTTTAAAAGAGGATTTTACTTGTTTGCCTAATTGACAAGTATCACAAGTAATATCCTTATCAAATTTAATGTTTGGAATTCCTCTTACCAAATTTTTCTTAACAAGCTTAGAAATTTGGCACATGCTTGCATGACCCAATTTCTTATCCCATAGCCATTTTTCAGATTCAAGAGAAGTAAAACATGTCACCTTTTGATCTTTTAAATCCTCAATAGTCAATCCATACACATTATTACATCTTTTGGCTTCAAACAATATTTTACCAATTTTTCACAAATAACTAAGCAATCCAATTTTCTAAAAATAATTTCATAACCAAGATCACATAATTGGCTAATGCTTAGTAAATTGTGCTTCAAACCCTCAACAAGAAGAATATCATTTATAAAAGAAAAGAAACTTTTACCAACTTTTTCAATGGCCACTATTTTTCCTTTTCCATTATCACCGAAAGTGACAAACCCTCTATCATATTCATCAAGCTTAATGAAGAAGGTTGCCTTTCCGGTCATATGCCTAGAGCATCCACTATCCATATACCACATGTTATCCTTTTGCTTGGATGCTAGGCACACCTACAAAATAAGCTCAAGTGACCTTAGATATCCAAATCTTTTTGGATCCTTTGACGTTAAACCATCATCTTTGTCCTAATCCATTATAGTCA
This sequence comes from Arachis ipaensis, assembly GCF_000816755.2. NCBI lineage: Eukaryota > Viridiplantae > Streptophyta > Magnoliopsida > Fabales > Fabaceae > Arachis > Arachis ipaensis. The sequence continues at coordinate 20,391,730 of NC_029785.2, forward strand.
CAAACAATTTTATAAACTTTGTTTTCAATCATTCTTTCAACAAAGAAACACTGAATAGGAAAATGACCATTCCGGTTGCAAAATCTGCAAAATCTATGAGTTGCTGTTTTCTCAAAGCTTGTTGGGTTTTGAAACCTTGCATCATTTGAAGATGACGCTATGTTTGCAAAATAAGGTTTTTGAACAGATTTTGTATCTTTATGAAAACCCAATCCAGCTTTGTCATAAAGAGGTTTTTGACTAGCCAAGAGTTTATTTAAATTTTCTGAACTTTGAGCAAAAGTGGCTAAGTCCTCTTTGAGTCTTTTTACCTCTTTGAGCAGCTTTTCATTTTCTTCAAAACAATCTAGATATGCAACCATAGAATGTTATTTTTCACAACCTTTTATTTCAGCTTTCAACCGCATGTTTTCTTCCACAAGATCAACAGTGGTTTCAGCTTCTCTCAATTTTTCTTTAAGAAAACTATTTTCAGCTTTAAGAATTTCAATTTAAGACTCAAGATTTTAGTTTTCATTTAAGAAGCATCTAATCTTTTCAGAGAGGTGATCTATCATGAGATGAAGGTTTTCAGTGTCAGGATTATTAAAAAACTACATGTTCTACGTGATCTGCCATGAGGCAAGTTTGGGATTTGGTTTCTGATTCTTCATCTTCATCAAAATCATTTTTTAGGTCTTCCCAAGAGGCCATCAGTCCTTTCTTCTTTCCCTTCTTTAGCTGGTCCTCCTTCTTCAGTTTGGGGCAATCGGATTTGAAATGCCCAGCCTCTTTGCAGTTGTAGCAGATCGCTTTGTTGAAGTCCTTCTTTGGTTTCCTTGAGCCACTCCCTTTGCTTCTTTCCTTTAGTTTCACCATTTTTCTGAATTTCTTTGCAAACAAAACAAAATCATTTTCAAATGAGTTATCACTGGATTCATCATCCAGAGGGTTAGTAACAGATTTGAGGGCTATTCCTTTTCTTTTTGAATCCTTTTTCAAATATGTGTTTTCAAGAGCAAGCAAATTTTCTCTCAGATCATCATAAGTCATACAATCAAGACCACTACTCTCAGAAATTACTATTGCCTTAGTTTCCCACTCTTTTGTGAGACTTCTCGAAATTTTCCTCACAAGCACAGATTCTGGATATGTGATCCCCATAGCATCCAAGCCATTGATGATGATGTTGAACTGTTCGAATAGTTCATTAATCGATTCCCCTTCTTTCATTGAGAACATTTCATACTCTCTGTTTAGCATGTCAATCCTGGTCTTCTTTACTAGGATTGTGCCTTCATGAGTGATTTGTAATTTATCCCAGATTTTCTTTGCTGTTGTGAATCTTGATACCCGTCGGTATTCCTTGAAGCTGATCGTACAGTTGAGCAACTTGATAGCTTTGGCGTTGAGCTCCACCTTTTTTCGGTCTTCTTCGGTCCAGCTGGCTTCACCCTTGAGAGATACCACTCCATCAGCTCCTGTGGTTGTTGGAAATTGAGGACCTTCTAGGATAATTTTTCACAGTCTGTAATCTACTGATTGGACAAAAATCTTCATTCTTTCCTTCCAGTACGTGTAGTTCTTTCCATTAAAAAGTGGAGGTCTGTTGCTTGACTGCCCTTCTGTCAGAGTGTAAGCCACCAGGTTTGAGCCACTGTTTTCTGGCATCAGGATCTTTTCTCCAAGTTGCAAAGCTTGATCTCTTTGAGACCAAGCTCTGATACCAATTGATGGTTATCAGTGGCTAAGAGAACGGGGGTTGAATCTTAGCCTATTTTTTGCTGAGTAACACTTGCTGTCTTTTAAAATGCTTTAGGAGATATTTCTGCTTTTTGTCTCGTCACTAGTCAAGAGACATTTTCTTTTTGTCTCGTAACCAGTGAGGAGATATTTTTCAATTTTATCTCCTACGACCAGAATCAGAAATTGAGTAGAGAAGATAGAGAGAATCACACCCAGAAGTATCCTGGTTCAGCTGCCAAGTGCAATACAGCCTACATCCAGTCTCCATCACAACAATGATAGAATTTCACTATAATCAGACAGATTACAGACACCGATTCTCCCTAGGAACTACCCTTCCTATCCGGGACAAGTCAGAATCTATCCTCAATCCTGAACTTGACTTGGTCACCTGCCAAGCTTTTAACTGCTAAGTGCTAACCCAACTTGCAAGGGAATTTCTATAGAATCATGATACACAACACAGATGTACAAATGACCTCTAGGACATCCATGACTTTTTCTTTAATTTTGTACACTCTGCCTTTTTCCGCTCACTGGCTTTTTCTTACAAACCTCACACTGTTTGCCTTTTTTACCATGAGACTCAAGACAGACAAAACTAAAGAATATACAAAATGAAACACATTGAAGGAGAAGATCTTCTGTTAGCTTGGGTAGCTATGAGAACTCTGTGCTTACTCTCCTTATTTCAAGCCTTGGCTGTTCACCCTTATTATAGAAGGGGAAGCCTCCAAGGTTGAAACGGTTCAACCGAGCCAACTTCTTCTTCTTCAAGCATCAAAACCGGTTCAGACAGAGAGAAGAGAGAGGGAACCGAAAGCCAAAACCAACATACAATTACCTCTCTCTCATTCCTTCTCTTCAAGCTTCATCAATCTGAGCCTTCCATCTTGACTTGGTCCTCAAGAAGGATTTCTGACCCTTGATGAACACTTGATCCTTGACAGCTCCTCCTGCTCCACTTCTGCTTCCTCCTCCACGTAGCTACAGTAGCTACCTTTTATGATGAATGAACAGAAAGTAGAGACGAGCCATACCACAGGGATCTTCTTCTCTGACCGAAATGGATTGCTTCCATTTTTAAGTATGAAGAACTTGAGACTTCCTCACTACATCTTACCTTTAGTGGTAAGGATCTCAGCCACACCATACCATGGATCTTCTTTTTGCTAAGGCCATCATCACCTTAGCCTCTTGCTTGTTCATAGCTTCTGTTCTTCTTCCTCTGATAGCTTGCTTCTACAAGCTTCTTCCCTGTCAGTGAAGTGACAAAAACCAAAGAGAGAGAAGAGAGAGGAGAGTGAAAAGCTTTCAATACAATTGATGAATGAAATTAAAAGAAATTAATTTCCTACTCCCCATGCTTAGTAACGTGTGAGAGCAATAAAAGCCATCAAATCAATGTTAAAATTTCTCTCTCCTATTACCAATGCCATTAAGTCCATTTAATTTAATTTGAATTCCATTCAAAGAGGGGATAGGGTATCCGTGGAAGGCTTGCAACTTTTGCTTTCTTTTTTCTTTTAATTTCAGACCAAGCTTTGTTGGTCTTGCAACAAAGAATTAATTGGGCTTTCTTCTCAATTTTCTGGCCCAATAAACATTGCAATAATTTAGCCATATATTATAAAAACATTTTTGCACAAGGTTGATTATTTTTGCCAATATTTTTGGGCTTGAAGTTTTCTTTATGCCCAATGACCAAAATCTGCAAGCAACATAGAAATTATTAATTAAACATATTTGAAGCATAAATTAATTTAATAATTTTTAATTGCTATTTTAATAATATTTGATCATCATCTTAATTTGGAGTTTTCCAAACTCATCAGTCTCCTTCAAAGTAAAATTGCAGATACACAAGAAATAACACATAAACAGCATCAACAGCACCAGTTGACAAATCATTCTTGTGTGTTATTTGATCTCAACAACTTCATCCAACAGCTTAGTAATGGGGGGCATTTTTTCCATTCTGTGACACTGATAATTATAATTCACAACATTATCATCATTGTGCGATTCAAGTTCATGAGCTTGAGAGTGGATGCTAGAAAGAGAAGCTCGAATTGCTATTTGACCTTGAGTACAAGAAGCCAATTCTTTGAAAGCTGCAAGACAAGCCAATAACTCTTTTCCAATAGGCAGGACCTTCAAACAACAGAATGAACTTAGCATCAAAGGAGCAACAAAAGCAAACAATATTTTAAGCTATATAAAATCACTAAATTTCTAAAGAGATTTATATAATAATATATTTTTTAAAAAAAAGACAAGTGAGTGATTATTATTAGTGATGACTGGTGACTTTAGTGGCCCTTTTTTAATTAAAAATCTGATTAAATTGTACTCAATAGGCAGGAACAACAGAATGAACTTAGCATCAAAGGAGCAACAAAAGCAAACAATATTTTAAGCTATATAAAATCACTAAATTTCTAAATTCTAAAATATAATAATATATTTTTTAAAAAAAAGACAAGTGAGTGATTATTATTAGTGATGACTGGTGACTTTAGTGGCCCTTTTTTAATTAAAAATCTGATTAAATTGTACTGGATCAATTGTACCCATTTTCTAATACTTGATATCTTCGAAAGAAGTTAAGACATTAATATATTCAGTACATATCATGAGTGGTGAGAAAAAGACAGCCAAACACCATGAAAATTTCTCAAGTAAAGAGGGAATGAGAGAGCTCACATTGCCTACAAAAATTGAACGAGAATCTATCTCCTCTCTGTTGACCTGACTAGTAGATGCAGTTTCAAGATCTTTGGGAGATTAGAATTAATAACAGACAATAAAGTCTAACAATACACTGGAATAACATTGTTTACATATTAACATATATAAGAATGAGAAGGGAATGAAAAAGAGATAGAAAAACATAACAAACCACATAAAAAATGGTCTAAATGTATAATGCAATAATATTAAGCATGAAGTCATGAAGTCCTGTGAACTCTAAAACAGAGGTCAATAAAATTCAGTTTGAATTTGTTCATAACATGAATATTCAAATAAGTATACAAGAATATAGCCTTCACAGCCAAGTGAGAGAGTGTTACTCATTAGCCAGTAACAAACAAGCCAAATCATAATCATCCAACCAGAAATAAAACATCTTGTAGGCAAAGGAATTAGGACATGTTCTATGATCAATGCAGAACAAGAAATCATTTACAAAATAAAAATTAAAATAGCTACCCTGGACAGATCCCATCTCCTTCTTGACCTTGGCTTGCATCTCTTTAAGAGCAGCAGTTTCATCTTCTATATCCTTCAAGCGCTTATCCATGTCATCAAAATCCTGCACTTACAATAGCAGTGGCGTAATCTATTACATGTATAAATTTTATATAAGTTTTTTATATTCATTTTATATTAATTTTTATTATAATTAAAAAAATTAAATATTAAATATTTTAATTATAAAATTTTAATATTATATTATATCATAAAATTATTTGTCTAAAAAATGTAAATTAATAAAAAAAATAATGCCAATAGAAACATGCAGATATGCATATACGTAAAACCTTACACGTATCCTTAAGCTGATGAATTGCCATAATAATTGCACGATAATACAATCTTGAAGAGCAGTATACTTATACCATACGCTACCATTTCTATATGCAGCCACCAATATATAGCTTAGTACAACATGCATGTTATTTATATGCATGACACGAGTTTATATATATGTGGCTGATGGATGCGGTGCACGTCATGCATTTTGAATTTGGAGCTATTCATTTACTATCTATATCTACATACTATTCAATATTCATCAATCATGAGCACATTAATATTTTCTGATCATTGTTTGGGACTTGGGAGCCTCAATCATTGGTTACATTAGTACTATATATACCTGCTATCTGTGTATGTACTAAGAAATAGCTAGATAATAATAATGCTTTTGAAGTGATTAAAATGTTTTATGTAATTTGAATTGCTTAAGTTTTAATTGATATATCAGTTCTGTGGCTTATCTATCTATCCTGTATTATCTACAGTTTTAATATAATCAATTATGTTCATTGTTGTTTCACAAGTTCCATAAGGGATATTAGCAACTTAGCACTAAAGAATATATATCATCACATTTAGATTTCATATTCATATAGTAGGAGTTTCTCAGATGAAAGTCCTAACTCATAAATAAGACAAAATTTTCTACACAACTGTCATCTCTTACTATTATTTGAAAAGTGAAAACCAGAAGTGGATTATTCAAATATAATGTAGCACATTACAAATACACGATATATAAGACTTGAAAAAGCTAAGAAATCCAGTTGAACCAGTTGAACTACATCCATAATGCTAATAAAATATTTACATGTTTTACTAGAATTTTCGACACAACGCTTTTCAAAGTAAAGCACAAGCATATCTACTATACTACCTAGTTAAAACAGCATATCACTAAAACGTAGTAAAAATAGCATTTTTCCCAATTGTATCCTTTTTCCTATAATATGAAAAATATAATTGGAAAAAACAAAAGTATAAATAAGGCACTTATTCAATTGTATACCATTAATTTCTCAATTCCATAAATTAATTAAGAAAGTTAATTAAAGGCTAATTACTAATTAGGAAAGACTGGATACTTTTTCAGTTTCTCCTAGAAAACAAATAGAATTCCAATTTAGTTAACTAGAAAGAGAAACAAGAACATGAAAAATTAGTTTGCATATCTTACTTTTTTCTCTGTACATATTTTTTAGCCTTGCAGCTTCTTCATCCATTAGCTGATCCAGCTTTTGCTCCAAAGCCCACATGCTACCTTTGTTATTATCAGCATCATCATCACTACCTAATCTTGAAGCCATTTTCTTTTTTCTTTATCAAAACTTCAATAACAAGACCTATGCCTTTGAGAACAAAAAAGTGCATGGTAAGTTTATGCATATTCCAAATACAGGATCCAAAAACCAAACTCATAAAATCCAAAAAGACAAAGAAAAATTGAATTATTTAGGAGTTCACTTTGTGCTTCTATCTCAACAAGTAACTAGATAAAGAGAAGGGCATATACTGGAAATCTCTACACAATCCTACAGAGTGAGAGAGTGCAATTTGGTGACAGGCGATGCAACACCGGTTGAATAAAGATGCAGCATAAAATAGATAATCAAAATACAGCATAACATCCCAAGAATTTTCCTAGTTGTATATGAGTGAATATATAAGCACTCCCTCAAAATGCAGGTATTTAGATTTGTACACCAATAAACAAAAGACTTCCAAATTCCAACTTACAATAAGACCTATTAGCTTATGTTCAATGGTAGAAACTTACAATATTTGATAAAATGCTCTTATGCTAAACTTTCTAACCATTGCTTGAGAGCTTTGTTCTCCATACTTAGGATGAGATTCTGCTGGTTAAGAAATTTAAGCTTGGCAGATACTTCAGATCCTTATGCCTATGAATTGACATACATAAAAGAGTAAATAACAAAAAAATAATAAATCAGAATAAGAAAATTTCCAAAATAGCATAGAAAACATGATGCATATCATTGCCTAATGCTAAAAGCTACCTGTAAACCTTGTACATTTCTTTCTAATTCAGCTATGTATTGAAGTTTATGGACTCGTGAACATTGAGCAAATTGCCTGCAACACATAATTTACCAGATTTTTGGCAGAAGAGACTAAATATTCAAACCAAACAATAAATTAATCAAAATAAAAATTCAACATTTGTAAATAGAATTACAAGAATAGACAATCTACAAATTATAAACAAAATGCAGTTAATTACAATTACAGTAAGCGATAAATTAAATTGAAGCAACAGTGCTTACCGGCGGCGAAGGAGGAAGACAAGTGACGGCGACGGAGGAATCAAAAGTGAGCTCGGACAAAGAGTGATAGAGCACTCGAAGAGGCATGTTGACCTTAGGGGGAGAGAGAGAGAGAGAGAGAGAGAGAGCTCAGAGACACGATGATCGACCGAGCAACCTTCGCGACGGCGATGCCACGAAGTCAATGCTTTCTTCGTGCAACGACGACGAGAAGAGGAACGATGAGAACTGAAAAGAGTTCAGCGATGAGATCGAGGAATGCGACGGCACCAACGGTCTATCCGCCGGTGGCGATAGCACCCTCTACCGGAGGAGAAGTGTTCGGCGATGAGGGATGCTGATGGTGGATAGATTTAGGGTTAGGTTTCTCTTTGGTTTCTCAGAAAGAGAAACGGGTGGGTCTTTTTCTTTTGGGTTATTGGATGGGTCTTCTTCTTTTTATATAATTGATCCATTGTTATAAAAAAATATTTTAATAAAACTTATACCAGCCATAATAATATGACCACTAAATTTTTATTACTGAAAGTAGTTTATTTTTATATTTTTAGTGGCAATAATAATAATTCTCATTATAATATATAGTATTACTGGCAAATATCTAATGGCCACAAAAACATAACTTAAATATAAAAAATAGCGACCATTGTATTATTGCCGCTAAAAGTTTGTCGCTAAAACTAATTATTTTTGTAGTGTGTACGATCTCTAATTTTTTCCTACATAATACTCAAAAGGATTCCACTTCTGGCACAATCCTAAACTCACATAATTAATCTTTAGTATTCGATCTTTCTAAAATTACAAACCACATCAGCAACTCAACCCATAGAGGCACAATACTTTTCCATAATTTTTTTATAAAATTATACATATTGGATTCCACTCCTATCTCCGTATTCTATATACCACATTTAAAAAAGATTTAACAAAAAATTACCTTGCTTGTCATGCTTCCATTTTAAAATGTCCACCTTTTCTTGTCTAATTTCGATTTTTGACAAAATTACAAGAAGCTTTACAAGGTCTTGTTCCTCCCATTCCCATAAAGCTCTTCTCCATTGTAAGCTCCATCTTCAAATATAACCATCCCAAATGCCACACTCACTGATTGTGCACTCCTCATTCAGTGTCACCCTATATAGACCCAGGAATACCTCTTTCAATCTACCTTCCCTTACCTAAAGGTCGTACCAGAATTCGGTTTTAGATACATTACTCATTTGCAGTTGAAGACCCTCTTGATATATACCCACATACAAGACTACTTTTATTCATACGTATGTTGCCAATGTTAGCCCAAACCTCCAGTTCTCTTTAAATTTTGATTTTCAAAGGACATACCACCATCAAAGTTATTGCAAGAACAAACTACTTTCTTTCAAAGTGGACATTCTTTTTATTGAACCTCCATCACCACCTAAACACCTTATTGAACATCCACTACCACTTATTTATATATTTTATTTGAAATTTTTTTTTTGAATTTGTCATTATATTCTATAACCTAACAAACTAAAAATTAATGCACCACGAATTTAAATTTCATAAGAGTTTGTTATTGGTCAATAAATTATTACTGTATATGCAAGGTAGAATTCGAACTTTCTACATTTATTTAATCGATCAAATGAATAAACTAAGTTCTCGACCAGCTCAAGCTAATTTTTTGTTTGGATTTTTTTTGGTATAGCTTGTATGAATTTATTTATCTTGTTTAAATTGGCTGGGAATCAAAGAGCAAAGGCTGATTATTGTAAGAGAAATCCACTAAGGTCCATCCTCCTGATTTAAAACAAAAACCGGCCTTCATTTTCATACCAAATTGAAATAAGGCTTAAATATGTATGACCTAAAATATAAAGGTGGATTCTGATATGTTTATATTTATGGTGATTACGATAAGGATTAATCTTAGCATACAAGCGATTAACATTTACAAGTGTTACAAGTCCTGAAGCTTACTAAACCCTAAACGCGCTCCAATTCTTACATACAACTCACGCGCTATATAACAGAACATTATATTAATCAAAATCAATTAACGCGCGAATAATATAATTTCCAATTTTCAAAAGATTTCGTTACCTTCTTCGAATCTCCTGTCAAGTTTTTCATTCTCCTTCTTGCGTTCTTCCCTTGTATTTTCGATCGTTCTTACTTCTGCGTTTATCACTGCTTTGTTCATCGTCATTCACCTCAGTTTCTCTCACTGTAACTCTAGCTTCGTTTTATTTCGATTTTCTGGTTTCTGAAATTAAAATCTGAACGAACCTTGAAGATAATGGATGATTCAACCTCAGATTGTCAGCTCAATCAGGGCGAAGTGAATTTTGAATTTGAATTGAATGAAGTTCCTAAGGTTTGATTTAGATTCAGCTAATTAAGATTAATCTGAATTTGATGCAGTTATTTGTCTATGATTGTCTAGCTGAATAATTTGTGAACATAGACTGTGAAATTAATGCGTGAACATAATCTGTGGATTGAATATAATGTATTAATTTTGATTAATTATCTGCAATTTATAGCAGACGCTCGGGTGTAGATCAGAACTTTTTGGGTGTATTTTTAGGGAAGTTTAGGTGTATTTTAGGGGAGATTTTGGGTGTATTTACAGTTTATGGTTTTCCTTCTTATTTTAGTTGATTTGTTGTCATAACGGGTGTAGATCAAGAGTCCTTGGGGTGTATTTTACTTTGATTGTTATTTTTTAATGAGGTGCAGAAATTCTATAGTATTTTCTTGTTTTTAAAAATGTTGTATTTTTGCAGCCCCTCTCTGTTATTGATGATGCAGCTTGTTCCCAAGGTTGGAATGACCTTTAAAACCCTTGAAGATGCTGCAAAATTTTACAAGGACTACGCCAAGGCTGCAGGTTTTTCTACAAGAGTTCGGAGCACAAATAAAAAGAGAAACAAAATTAAGAATCAATTGATCACATGTAGTAGATAGGGAAAATGGAAATCTAAAATATCTCCGACCGAGAAGACAAATCCCACAGCTGGTTTAAATTGTCCTGCAAGAATTTATATACACATATTGAAGGATGTTGGTGCTTGGATCATTTCAAAGTTCATGCTGCATCATTCACACCATTGCTGTCTAACTCAAGCAGAGATGCTCAAACAGCACAGGGAACTAAGCATGTCCGTTCGTCGTACAATAGAGAATAACGAGGAAGCCAGTATCAGACCAAGCAAAATATTCCAATCATTTGTTGCGGCAGCTGGGGGTCACCGCGAGTTAAATTTTATTGAAAAGGATGTGAGGAATTACATCACGAGAGAAGTGCGGAATATTTCGGAACAAGAATATGCAAAGGAATTCGGGAAATATTTATTGAGAATGAAAGAGAAGAATCAGAATTTCTTTTTTGAGCTCGAACTCGAGGACGATCAATCGATTAAGCTTGCTTTTTGGGCCGATGCAAGGAGCAGAGCTGCCTTTGAGTATTTCGGAGATGTTATTCCATTTGACACCACGTACAATACAAACAAGTAATATGCTATTCTTGTTTATGCTGCTAAATTAATTTTGTTCTATGAATCTGCTGCAAAGGTGTATATTGGATCTTCCTTGGGTGTATAAATTCATTATATGGGTGTACGTAATGATTTTCATTCTGCAATGTTGTAATTTGTTTTAGGTATAATTTGGTTTGTGGTTCTTTCGTCGGGGTGAATCACCACGGTCAGTCAATACTTCTTGGATGCGCTTTGATGAAAAACAAAGAAATTGAGTCGTTCAAATAGTTATTTCAATGTTGGCTTCGTTGCATGGGGGGAAATGCTCCGAAAGGGTTTCTCACCGATCAATGCGCATCAATAAAAAGGGCTATAGAGGCTTGTATGCCAACAACAATTCACCGTTGGTGTATTTGGCACATCACGAAGAAGATCCCAAGCAAATTAAATGGGAACAAGGGACATGCTAAAATTGAACAAGAATTGAGCCAAGTTGTTTGGAACTCTCATAGTAAAGATTCATTTGATAGGAATTGGAATGATTTTCTGCTGAATTTTGATCTTGTGGACAACAAGTGGCTTTCAGGTAATGTTGTTTAAAATCTACAGCAGAGGTGTAAATTGCATGTTTTTTCGGGTGTATTTATAGTCTATTTTTTGGTGTATTCTGCAGATCTCTATGAAGACCGTCATATATGGATTTCAATCTATCTGGATCACCACTTCTGGGCACGGATGAAAAGCGCACAAAGGAGCGAGAGCATACATTCATTTTTTAACAAGTTTATTACCCGAAACAGCTCGCTTATTCAATTTGTCAAACAATACGATAATTGCCTCGGAAGCAGGGAGCAAGCAGAGAGAGAATCAGATGCTGCAGATTTTCATACGGTCATACCGTATGCAACCAAATCCTCCATTGAAGCTCAGTTTTAAGATGTGTACACTCATCAAAAGTTTAGGAAAGTCCAAGCACAATTTAGAGGAAAGGCGAATCGCATCACTAGATTAACGAATTCTGCTCTAGGCTATTCAGTATACGAAGTTGGAGAACAAGTTTCCAGCTCAATATTCAATAAGTTTGTGGTTACTTACGACTCAGTAGCAGCCGAGGTAAAATGTCAATGCTTATTATTCGAGTTAAGAGGAATATTGTGCCGTCACGCACTAAGTGTGTTAAGCTTTGAACGAGTAAGCCAAGTGTCATCGAGATATATATTGGAACGATGGAGCAAGAAGGTAAAGAGGCGACACACACATCAAGAGCAGCCACGATGAGCCAATGTTGGAGTCAAGAAGCAAGAAGTTTGATGAATTGGTTTTTCGTTCGCAAAATATTTGCGAATTTGCATCAGAATCAGAGGAGTTGACTGCAATTCTGCACCGTGCGTACGATAACGTCATGGTTGAGATGGAATCATTGAAAGCCAAAAGGAAGGGGACATCTTCTTTATCTCATGAAGATGCCAACGTAAAATTCGTTAACGAGCTTCAAAGCCCTCCAAGGATTCGAGCAAGAGGACGTCCAAAAAATAGGCTAGGTTCAAAGTTGGACAAACAGATTGCAAATGCCTCAAAGAAGAAGAAAATGAAAGCTTTAAACGAGGTAAAAGTGATGTTCTTTAAATATGTGGTGATTGAGTTTAATTTTTTCGTTAATAGTTTAGCTAATATGTGAGTTTATTATATCCAGTTAAACCTCTTTGATGCTGCATCAGTGGTGCGTCCAAATTCCAACCAATATCAAGGACGTCTTATGAATTATCTGTTCAGGGAACTAGCAGCAGTGGATAACTTTTTGGGTGTATAGTTACAGAATATGGGTGTAAAACACTATTTTTTGAGTGTATTTCTGAATTTTCTTGTGTTTCACATTTTACACACACACACACACACACACACACACACACACACACACATATATATATTTCACAATCTGCTATTTATGTTATAAACTATTGTTTTTTTTTTACTACAGTTTAGGGTTTTAGGTTTTAGGGGGTTAGGGTTTAGGGTTTTAGGGTTTAGGGTTTAGGGATAAAGCATTAGTGGATAGAAGTCTGGTGTATATTTAACTTTCCTTGGGTATAAAATGAGATCTTATGGATGTAAAAATCAATGATTTGGGTCTATAGTAGGTTGGTTGGTTTAGAATTTAGGGTTTAGGTTTTTAGGGTTTTAGGTTTTAGGGTTTAGGTTTTAGGGTTTTAGGGATTAGGGTTTAGGGTTTAGGGTTTAGGGTTTTAGGGTTTAGGTTTTAGGGTTTTAGGGTTTTAGGGTTTTAGGGTTAGGGTTTAGGGTTTTAGGATTTATGGTTTTAGGGTTTTAGTGTTTATGGTTTTAGGGTTTTAGGTTTTAGTGTTTAGGGTTTAGGGTTTAGGGTTTTAGGGTTTATTATTTAGGGTTTTAGGGATAAAGCATCAGGGGATAGATGTTTGGGTGTATATTCAACTTCTTTTCGGGTGTAAAATATCAGGTTATGGGTGTATATTTGGTTTGATGTTTTCCTTCATATTATAGTACCTGTAATTCAGACATTTTGAATACAGCAGAAAGAGTTTAATTATTGAAAGAAATTTTACAATAAACTGGATTATAATTGGCAAATTTTTACAGCCTGTGTTCAATTTGTTACAAGACTAGTTAACAGTTACATTACTCAGTATCAATATCATTAGAATTTATCTGACAATATGGACTCAATAATAATGAGGATGGCTTGGACAGTCTTATTACATTACTCCCCCTAATGGCTTCAGCTTTGTCTTGATTCATTTCATTGAATAGAATCCGGGAAGCATATTCTACTCTATAGTGGTCCACCTCATCCTACAGTTAAAAAGAATATTCTATTTAATCAACCATGTTAATTGAGTAAAGTAATACAGAGTTATTTAGTTTTAAACACATTTACCTGAGTCCAATTGTCCCACTCATACTTCAACCTTTTAATGTTTTCAGGCTGAATTATCTCAAGCCACTTCATTACGTAAATAGCACAGTCATAGCTGAAAACCAAGAAAATAAATTACAAATTACATATAGGAAATTTTAATTTTAGAGTAAAAGATTTATACCTTGTCTTTTGGCCTGAGATGTTAATGTATGGCGGTTCAATTTCCTTGTCCTTGTCCCTTCTCTTTAGAGGTGCCCCCCAACATATACTCTAATTTGTGAAATTACATATCCCTTAAAATACAAAATAAATCAGTAATAATGAATAAATTTAATAAAGGAATACACCCAAAGAAGCACAAACTTACACCTTATATTGAACAGAAATACACCGATCTATTAAAATACAGAAAACAGAACCAACTTACAATGAATGTATTTAGGGCCGTTCTCTCATCGGACGGAGATCTCGTGTGATATGGGTCGAGTATATAAAATTTCCGCTTTCTTGTATCAGCCAACCATAACCACCAATGTTGTGAATGGAAAATAGGTGCAAAAATCTGAAGTATGTTCAGATTGAACACTGTTTTAGTTTATTTGGCACATAAGTAAAGAATGGTAATAAGAAGTTTTAGAAATGAAAACTTACATAACGATGTGATGCTAATTTTTTAAGGTCCAAGAAGGGTATAAACATTGGGTAGTCTTCCACCCTGAATGGCTTATTGATTTTAGGTCGTAAGAATACCCCCTTCTGGATGATTTGCAATGGCCATGTTCTGCAAAAATTGTGAACCACAAAATGAATACAGAAAATACACCTAAATGAATGCAGAAAATACACCCAAATGAATACACAACTTACACCCAATTGAACACAGAAAATACACCCAAATGAACACATAAAATACACCCAATTTAAGACAGAAAATACACCCGAAGGAATGCAGAAAATACACCCAAAATTCGTTGAAGCAACCCTTACCACAATATCAGGGGGAGACAGTATACTTCTTTTTGAAACCTTTTAATCTTTTGCTGGTTTTGGATGAGGCACATGGCAGAGACAATCTAGAAAAAGATGCCGAAATCAATTTACATCAATCAGCATTGTAGTTAATTTTGGTGATAAAAACATTAATGTTATTGTAATATTACCTCAGCTTCTATATGTGTTTCAGCTACGAGTGATGCGAGGTGGACTTTTGACAAAATGTATCTATCTTGGGCTTTGAGTGTGCACACGGTGTCAAACTCATTAGTTAGTCCATTTCCGTATGTCTTCACTCATGTGGCCCAGATGTAGCATTTCTCTTTCATATCAGCCATATTTTAATTCGTCCTCGCAGGAGTTTCAAACTTCTCGAAACTCTCTCCGCCACTCTCCTTTCGAATCTGTGGACTTTTTCCTTTTGTTGTCACCCCACCACTTGCAATTTTTTCAACCAGATCCCCTAATTGTTCTAGCAGTTTTGGGGTTTCAGGAGTTTTTGCCTTCTCTCCATCTTGCGTTGCCGTCCCCTCCTGCGTTGCTGCTTCTTCTTGGCTTGAATCAGTCAAGTCAAGGCTGAATGATGGCATCGGACCTTGTTTAGGAACGTACGATGCTGTCCGTGCCATCATCATCAGCGCAGCAGCGTCTTTTGGGGCTGGATTACTGCATGATCATGTATAACGTATTATAAGAATAAGAATATATGAATGATAACGAAACATTGATTTTACTCTGATGAACTTACATTTTAGATGGAGCTGGTGGAAGCGTGGGTGTGCTTTCTTCAGGTTTTTGGGGTGGTTCTGAAGTGCTACAGGGTTACATAAAATTAATCATGTTATAAAAAAACTAGTCAGGGATCAATCGTAAAAATATACACCCCAACAAAGATCATATACACCCCAACAGGGACAATATACACCCAAACTGTAACCAAATACACCCCAAGACTATTCCTTACCTTTTTGTAGTTCCTTCAGGGGTTGGTTCAATTTCTGGCATAAGGGTTGGTTCATTTTCTGTCACAGGTGTTTGTTCAATTTTCGGCACAGTGGTTGTTTGGGACAGTGGTAGACAAACTTGAATCGGAACTCTAAACAAGAAGAAAAATAAAAGGTTAACAAAGCCCCCAAAAATAAAAAAGTTATAAGGTTAAAATTTTCTTGAAAAACTCACATTGAAAGCGCTTCGATTTGCGACTGTGTCTCTACCCGCACAACCATCATGTTCTCTTCAACTGGCTCACTGGCTGACTCTACAACCAGACTCAACCTAAAATACACCCTAAGAAAGTCAAAAATACACCCGAAGCATTCAAAAGAAAGACAAGCTTTATTTTTTGAGAACTTACATACTTCCAGTTTTTGCTTTTTTTTCCTCCCTTTTTTTTCTCGAATAAAACATTAAAGGGCTTTTTTTCTAAAAAAATATATACAGAATTAGAAGTAGAAGGTAATAAAAGAATAAAAGCAATGGTTATTTGAAAGAGAAATTACATGCTCTCCACCGGTTTGTTTACGCTACTTTGATCTGTGTGTCCTTGAGACGAAGGATCATCACTTCCTAAGTTTACGTCTGGTATTCTAAACATAATAGAGTACATATTATTCATAAAAAAATACCATACTGTTAAATCAGGATAACAAGATTTTATCAAATAAAGCTTCTTACATTTCAGATGAGACATAGTGAGCTTTTCGTCGATCGCAGGTCAGCTTCCTTCTCCCTGGCAAACAAGAAACAATTATTAGCAAAGAAAACACCTTAAAATCTGAAATATACACCCCAACAAGACATACCCCTGTGCAGCAGATTTTTCATTCTTTTCCCTTAAGAATTCATCTAATTCTTCAGTTCCAATTTCAGATCTGACAGTACATGCATAAAAGAACATGTTAACAAATATAATTTTGATGATAGATGGTAATATAGCTTACAAAGTACTGTACCCATGATAGAATTGAGCTTGCTCAGGAGAATCCTCAACAATGACCTTTTTCTTTTTGGACTGTATCCTGGGGGAAAAAACAAGTATGAATCAGAAATACAAAATTAAATTGATCATAAAATACTATCCAAAGAAGTGCTTACTTTTGTGGTGTTCTCTGAGTCTTTTTCTTTGTTTTTTACTTCTCTACTGGTGATGATTCTTTGCTTCTAAAAGTTAATAAGAGACGCTCTGTTAATACATGAAATCTTGATAATAAACCCAAAGGAAAGCAGTAATAATTTCAGAACATTACTCATCATTTGATTCAAATTCTGAATCAGAATTCTCCTGAATCTTCTTTTTTTTTTTGGACTCTATTCTGGAAGGCAAACAATCATTATTTAAAAACATACTAAAAGGGACAAAATACACCCAAATGAATGCACAAAATACATCCAAGTATGTTACTTACTTTTTGACTTTTCGGGTGGGTTGTTTCCTTGTTGAATCCTCTGAGTCTTCTTCAGTCTCAGACTCAGAGGTAGAATGGACTTCACTTTCAGTTGTTTCAGTCTCAGATGATGATGATGAACTTGCCTTCCTTTTTTGTTTTTTTTTTTTTTTTGGTTTTTTCCTTTTTTTTTCTTTTTTCTTTATTTCTTTTATTTTCTCCTTTGTTTCGGCCATCTTTACAATTCCCTAAAACATTAGAAATGTTAGTTAACAGCATTCAGGTAAATAAAATACACCCAAGATATTTTGTTCACTTACCATATATTCCTCCATTTTTACCATCATTCTTTCAACCAACTGCTCTCTAGTCCAGTTGGCAATCCAGGGTTCTGGAGGTCTTTCTTCCCCCTTCTTGTCTTTATTTTTTGATAGATGGAAGTAAACTATCATCAGGACAAACAGGCAGCTGTCAATTGCCTTTTTCTTTTTCAGATTGTAATCTGTTATTCCCTTGATGATAAAATTCAGAACATGTGCTCCCCAGTTCCCCTCTGTTATTGTGTCCATCTTGAAAATTGGTGCCAGGTGCACAAGGGAGATTTTGTTTATTGTGGTTGGTAACAGGAACGACATCTGTATATAGAGGATGAAAATCCTCTTGAACATGAGGTGATCCTATTCATTATCAACACCAATAGCCATCATCTCATCTGTCAGATTTTTGAGGGTCTTCTCCTGAAATCTTCTAAAAATTTGTTTGTTGTCTTCAGAAAGATCCTTATAATTGACTTTCTGAGGCAATAGATCTCCTACAAAAAGGGAAACAACATTGTATGAATATCACTTGAAATACACCCAAGCATCACTTGAAATACACCTCAATATGGCTCATATACACCTATGTTTATAACGAGTTACCTGACGCGTTGATGCCAAGCGCAGCCCCTATTGTTCTTGGTCTTACTTTAAACGAACCGTAGCCGGTTTCGAGTGTGTTTTTCCCTAATTTAAAGGAGTTAGCCAACTCCTTTAATATTTTGTGATGCACCCTTAGCGGCGGGATGTGCATCAGGCCACCAAACCCCAAATCCCTAACAATTGCTTTCTTCTCGTCGCTCATATTTCTAAATTTCTCACTCAATAGATGGGTTGCACACTTTAGGTCCTTGGTTTGCTGTAAACAAAGCAAAATTTGAGTTAGATATATTTCTATTATGAAAAATTGATTTGATCCAAGACATATATTTGTTCTTACATTTTTTGCAGCTTGGTTTCTGCCTTCCATTTTTACTGCAATGAAAAAGAGATGCTGTCAATATATAAAAAATACACCCATATGTCAGTCAGATACACCCATAGATCATCCACATACACCCAAACCGATTTCATAAGTATTTAATGAGATCAGTTCAAAATGATGTTCAATTCACTCAAACATGGATAAATATACAAGCTCAAGCAATATTACAATGTCAAGCAATATATACCCAAGGACAAGCAATATTAGAACAGTTGCAACAGTTGAGTATATTAAATTATATGAGTTCAGAAATATACACCGAATAAATTACGTGATATACACCAAACAATCAACCATATACACCCAACACATTACGCCACATACACCCAACAATCAACCATATACACCCATATAAATTACGCCATATACACCCAACAAATTAAGCAATATACAGCGAAAAATCAGTTACGAGAAGAACTAGAACAAGAAGAACAGTAAAACCTAGAACCACTTAGAAGAACAGTAAAACCTAGAGGAACTTAGAAGAAGAGTAAAACCTAGAATAAGAAGAACAGTAAAAACAGTAATATGAGATTTAGAACAAGAAGATCAGTAAAACCTAGAAGAACATAGAAGAACAGTAAAACCTAGTTCTTCGATTTCGAAATCAGAAACAGAAATGTGGAAAATCTACAAGATGAGTAAAACAGTAACGTACCTTGAATAATATTTCTTCGTTTTTTCTGGAGATTGTTAATGGAGAGTTCTATCTTTTGTTTATGGTTTCTGCTAATCTTCGCGACGAGTTCGAACGTCTCTTCAGTTTGGAATGTTCCTCGAAACTTGACGGTTTGTGTTTTCTTGGAAGGAGAAGAGGAAGAGTGCGCCATAACGAGCACTTTTTGCGAAGCGCAACCGTTGAGTGAC
The DNA here is from genome assembly GCF_000816755.2 of Arachis ipaensis. Lineage (NCBI taxonomy): Eukaryota > Viridiplantae > Streptophyta > Magnoliopsida > Fabales > Fabaceae > Arachis > Arachis ipaensis. The sequence goes on from NC_029785.2 coordinate 20,411,195, forward strand.
GCGCGTGGGATTGACACTCCATTCAAAGGGAGTGAGTACGCGTGGATTAAACCTAGGCTGGGCCAACTTGTAAGGCTTGTAAGCTTTATTTGCTTGTATGTGTAGCAGGCCCCTTACGATAATTATATAAACGTTATAAAAATTAAAGTCAGACTTTTTTTTAGTAACACTTTTTAAAAAATGTTACTAAATAATTAAAAAACGTTACTTTAATTTTAATAATACTTTTAGAAATACTATAGTCAGTATAGTTATTGACGTAATCATATACTCATACTTAGAATGCACCAAATATAAAAAACACCAAATATAAAAAAGCCCTTTAATTTATAAAAGATCACTCATTCGTGATAACAAAATAAAAAAGGATCACTTTGGGAGATGAAAAATAAACCTTGGGAGATAAGAGTTCAACATACACATAGACAGGAAATAAGAGGAGTGCTAAGGGGCAGCAATTTTTGTATTTTGTAACCATCAATTGGCCATCAATAGTCTTTTTAATTGTGTGAAATTACATTCAATGGTGGGAGATCACTCACTTTTCTCTTGATGGTTAAATACTGGCCACAAAACACAAAAATTACTGGCCCTTAGACTTTTCCAGAAAATAATTGTGCAGATTGGTTAGCTAATCAAACATCAATATGGATTCACATTGTTAGATACTACACCTCTAGAGTTAGAACCTTTATTATTTTTGGTATTCTAGAGTTAGAGCCTTTGATATCACAGGATGTAAAAGGGGTTCCTATAAGTTTTTGGTCTTGGGTTCCTATTTCTCTTCTTTCTTGGGCCTAGGCAATGTTGGTATCCTAAAAAACACAAAAAAGAGGGTCCCTCATTGGAGAATACAGTTAGCAGTGTCTCACTCGTTTATCTCCCAAACATCAAAGAGCTACATGACTACGCAAGGAATAAGGCCAGGTGGGATAATATGTCCTGACCTGTTTAATAGATCAATCAAGCTCATTTAAAGAGATTATGCTTAGGCTTCTCTTAAAACTTGTTAAGCATATTAAGACAGTTAATTTATGTATATATATTATTATGTCCTGAGAGCTATGTGGTATTTTGTTCATGATAATAAATTGATGCATGTTTTCAAGTCAGTTAGTAATTAATAATAATTAAATCAAATTGTATCCTAGTTCATCATCTATCATCGCCTTATCTCAATTCGCTAGAACCTTCATGATTGTGACTAGCAATCACATGAAGCAAAGAGTTGCTCGTAAATTTTTGAAGGAGTTTATCAAAGTTTGACAAGTTAACAAAATTGGCTAAAATTATATCATATGACAACTCAAATCTTTAAAAATAAAGAGGCAATTCAATATGAATTTAACTTCTTTCAATTTGAAAGCAACTTCACCAGTAATATATATTACTTAACAATTAAGCCATTAAAATTTTTTTATCTACAGTACTATTATGTATACAAGCATTTGGTAGTTATGTTTAATTAAATTGGCTTAAATTAAATAAAAACTATTTATATAATATGCACGTAAATCATATATTTTTTATTACCTTTTTTTTTTTTTTTCCTTTTTTTTCCTCCTCCTTTTTTTATTTGTGCATTTTTTTTTTTTTTAAGAGGGTAAAATAAGAAAAAGAAGAGACAAGTTTTAGAAAAACATAAAACAAAAAAAAATACACAAATTTTAGGATTAAAAATGACTTACATGTATCTTTTTAAAGATTAATTTGACTATAAATAAATTTATGACATGTCAGATAACACATGATATGCCACGTTGTTGGATTTTTTTCTCTTCTTTGTGAGGCCCAAGCCCAACATTTTCAGGGTGTCTCTTTGCACCCATTGTGCCACAACCCTAATCAGATTTTGGGGTCATTGTGAGGTAGAGAGAATAGCCACCAAGCGAGAGAGAAGAGGGAAAAATAGAATTCCCGTTTTTATGCAAAGCAGTAAATTTCAAATGGCAGTTTCTCATTTGTTCACCGTTGGATCAGCTTAAAATTTTAATTGCGTGTTTCTATCATCTTGTTTTTCATTCTGGTCGGTGAAGATGTTGATTGGAGGTTTTCAGTGGGAGAAATTGGCTTTGCAAGAGAGAAATTAGGTTTCCCATTTTTACACAGAGCAGCAATCTTTGCACGGCAATTTCTCATTCTTTCACCGTTGGATTGACGTGAAATTTGGACTGTAGATTCTTCACATCTTTTTCTTCATTCTGAACGGAGAAGATTATAATTGGAGGTCTGCAGAGGAAGAAATTGGCTTCGACAGCAGCTTTTTTTTTTGGATATATTTCATCTTCTTGCTTCTCATTTGAAAGCTTTGGTGCTTTGATATTTTGGCTGGTTATATGCATATTTTTGTGCTTTATTTGAGACTCTCTTGTACCTCATTTAATTATAGTGGATCTATTTCATTGGTCTAGACGACCCATGGTTTTTACCTCTCACATTGAGAGGATTTTTCACGTTAAAATCTCGGTGTATTCTTGTTATTACTTTACTTGCTATATTTGCTTGTTATAGTTGCCTCCATATTGTGTTGTGAGTGCTTCCATATTGTTCTTGTGTTGGATATTTGTGTTGTTTCCACTGCTAGGCTCTTTCATACTGGTATCAGAGCTTGTTGGTATTTTTCTGGACTTGTGATTCTGTGAACAATGGAAGCTAATACTAATACTAGTAGGATGATCACTCTTAATGGTCCTAATTATGATTTGTGAAAGTCAAAGATGGAAGATTTGCTTTATGTCAAGAAATTTTATCAACCAGTTTTTGGTACAGAGAAGCCTAATGATAAATCTGATGATGATTGGACTTTGTTGCATAGACAAATTTGTGGATATATTAGGCAGTGGGTTGACGATAATGTGTTGAACCATATTATTGGAGAGACACATACTCGGATCCTTTGGATTAAGCTTGAACAGTTGTATGCTCAGAAAACTGGGAATAACAAGATGTTTTTGATCAAGCAGTTGTTGGTTTTGAAGTATACAGATGGGACATCAATGACAGATCACTTGAATAACTTCCAAGGAATTATGAATCAGTTATCTTCCATGGGTATCAAGTTTGATGAAGAGGTTCAAGGATTGTTACTTCTTGGCTCCTTACCAAACTCGTGGGAAATTCTCAGAATGTCATTGTCTAATTCTGCTTCTGATGGTGTAATCTCTATGGATATTGCTAAGAGCAGTGTTTTGAATGAAGAGATGAGAAGAAAGTCACAAGGTACATCGACTACACATTCAGATGTTCTTGTTTCTGAGTCTAGGGGGCGAAACAAAAGTCGAGGTCCTAAAAGTAGAGATCAAAGCAGAAGCAAGTCTCGAGGAAAGTATAAGAATATTGAGTGTCATCATTGTGGTCAAAAGGGACATGTAAAAAAATTTTGTTGGCAGCTAAAGAAGGAGAAAGCCAAGGCAAGTAAAGGCAAGAGCACAAATAAAGATTATGGTAGCAATGAAGACAAGATTAATGTAACTCATGATGATTTTCTTCTTGTTGAGGAGTTTGAATCTGTTAACCTTGTTGATAATAGCACTAGTTAGGTGATTGATAGCGGTGCTTTTATTCATGTTACATCTAGGAGGGATTTGTTTACATCTTATACTCCTGGTAATTTTGGTGATGTAAAAATGGCTCATCAAGGTGTTGCAAAATGTGCCGGTGTTGGACAGGTTTGCTTAGAAACCTCCAACGGTACCAAGTTGACTTTGAAGCGTGTGAAGCATGTTCCAGATATTCTGTTGAACTTACTTTCTGTTGGTAAGTTGTGTAATGAAGACTTGGATAGCTCATTTTCTCGTGATAGTTGGAAGCTCACCAAGGGTTCCATGGTAGTTGCTAGAGGTACTCGACACTCTACTCTTTATTTAACTCAAGCAAAGATTGTGAAAGATGTTGTTAATGCTGCTGAGTTTGTTGATGAAACTGATTTATGGCATAAGAGATTATGTCATATGAGTGAGAAGGGTATGAATATGTTATCCAAGAGAAATCTTTTATCTGGTTGCAAGGTTGCTTTGCAAAAGTGCAACCATTGCTTTGCTGGAAAACAAAACAGGGTTTCTTTTAAGAGCCATCCACCTTCAAGAAAGCCGGAGATACTTGACTTGGTGCATTCTGATGTATGTGGACTGATGAAGATAAGAACACTTGGAGGGTCTATCTATTTTGTAACCTTTATTGATGACTATTCTAGGAAATTATGGGTTTACACTTTGAAGACCAAAGATCAAGTTTTGAATGTGTTCAAGCAATTTCAAGCTTCTGTTGAAAGAGAAACTGGAAAGAAGTTGAAATGCATTCGTACTGACAATGGTGGTGAGTACCCAAGTCCATTTGATGCTTATTGTAAAGAGCATGGTATAAGACATCAGAAGACTCCTCCAAAGACTCCTCAATTGAATGGCTTGGCTGAAAGGATGAACAGAACATTGGTTGAAAGAGTTAGGTGCTTATTGTCACAGTCTGGATTGGTAAAATCCTTTTGGGGTGAAGCTTTGAGCACTGTTGTTCATGTCTTGAATCGGACACCATGTGTTCCCTTGCAATTTGAAGTGCTAGAGAAGGTATGGTTAGGTAAAGATGTTTCTTATGATCATTTAAAAGTCTTTGGATGTAAAGCTTTTGTTTATATTTCCAAAGATGAGAGATCTAAGCTTGATGTAAAGACTAGGCAATGTATTTTTATTGGCTATGGCATGGATGAATTCGGTTACAGGTTTTATAATCCTGTTAGCAAGAAGGTGATTCGGAGTAGAGATGTTGTCTTTGTTGAAGACCAAACACTGAAGGATGTTGATAATGCGGAGAAGCCAATGGTTCAGCCTAGTGATGGCTTTTCTGACTTGGATATTACTCCCTCTACGCCTATGGTAGAGGATGGTAGAGTTGAAGTTCAAAATAATGAGCATGATACAAGTGCAGGTGAAGATGGAATAACTGATCCAATGCTTGATGAAGTTGGTGATGATGATCAAGATGAACAACCAACTTTGGAAATTCCTGCAAATGCACTCAGAAGGTCTATAAGAGAGAGGAAGCCTTCGTCAAGGTATTCTCCACATGAGTTTGTTTTGTTGACTGATGGGGGAGAACCTGAATGCTTTGGAGAGGCTGTTGAAGATGAAAACAAAGCTCAATGGATTGAAGCTATACAAGAAGAAATAAAGTCCTTGAGAATGATACCTATGAGTTGGTGAAGCTACTGAAGGGTATGCGAGTTTTGAAGAACAAATACTTTGCTGTTAAAGGAAAGGAAGATTTTGTGTGCAAGCTTAAGAAGAGTCTATATAGGTTGAAGCAAGCTCCAAGACAGTGGTACAAGAAGTTTGAATCTGTTATGGGGAAGCATGGTTACCGTAAGACAACTTCAGATCATTGTGTATTTGTGCAAAAATTTTCTGATGATGATTTTATCATTCTTTTGCTTTATGTGGATGATATTTTAATTGTGGACAATAATGCTTTGAGGATTAATGAGTTGAAGAAACAGTTGAGCAAGTTCTTTACTATGAAGGACTTGGTCCTGCCAAACAGATTTTGGGCATGACTATTACTCGTTATAGGGATTTTAAGAAGCTTTATTTGTCACAAGAGAAGTACATAAAGAAGGTGCTTCAAAGGTTTGGCATGAATGATGCCAAATGTGTTGCTAGTTCTTTTGCTCCTCATTTTAAGTTAAGTACCAAGCAGTGTCCAACCACTGATAAGGAGAAACAAGCAATAGATGAAATTCCTTATGCCTCAGCTGTTGGAAGCTTGATGTATGCTATGGTGTGACTAGACCAGACATTGCTCATGCGGTTGGTACTATGAGTCGTTTTCTCTCTAATCCTGGTAAAGAACATTGGAATGATGTTAAATGGATTATGAGATATCTCAAAGGTACAACTAACTTGAGTTTGAGTTTTGGTGGTGAGAAACCTTAGCCTTTGCTAGTTGGCTTTACTGATGCAGACATGGCAGGAGATATTGATTCTCGAAAGTCTACTTCAGGTTATTTGGTCAAGTTTGCAGGGGGAGCTATTTCATGGCAGTCAAGGCTACAAAAGTGTGTTGCACTTTCTACCACAGAGGCAGAGTTTATTGCAGCAACTGAAGCATGTAAAGAGTTGTTGTGGATGAAGAAGTTTCTTGCAGCACTTGGTTTCAAGCAAGACCATTATGTGTTGTTGTGTGATAGCCAAAGTGCTATTCATCTTGCCAAGAATTATACTTTTCATGCAAGATCTAAACATATTGATGTTAGGTAGCACTGGATACGGGATATGTTAGATTCTAAGTTGTTGAAACTTGAGAAAGTTCACACTGATGACAATGGTGCTGATATGATGACAAAAGCATTGTCAAGAGAAAAGTTTGAGACATGTTGTTTGATCGCCGGAATGGCGAGAGCCTCCACCTAGTCGAGAAGGGGGAGATTTGTTGGATTTTTCTCTCCTTTGTGAGGCCCAAGTCCAATATTTTGAGGGTGTCTCTTTACACCCATTGTGCCACAATCCTAATCAGATTTTGGGGTCATTGTGAGGTAGAGAGAATAGCCACCAAGTGAGAGAGAAGAGGGAAAAATAGAATTCCCATTTTTATGCAAAGCAGTAAATTTCAAATGACAGTTTCTCATTTGTTCACCGTTGGATCGGCTTGAAATTTTAAATTTTTATTTCTATCATCTTGTTCTTCATTCCGGTTTGTGGAGATGTTGATTAGAGGTCTGCAGTGGGAGAAATTGGCTTCGCAAGAGAGAAATTAGGTTTCCCGTTTTTACACAGAGCAGCAATCTTTAAACGGCAAATTCTCATTCTTTCACCGTTGGATCAATGTGAAATTTGGACGGTAGATTTTTCACATCTTATTCTTTATTCTGAACGGTGGAGATTTTAATTGGAGATCTTCAAAGGGAGAAATTGGCTTCGACAGCAGCTCTATTTTTTTGGGTATATTTCATCTTCTTGCTTCTCATTTGAAAGCTTTGGTGCTTTGATGTTTTGGCTAGTTATATGCACATTTTTGTGCTTTGTTTGAGACTCTCTTGTACCTCATTTGATTATAGTGGAGCTATTTCATTGGTTTGGATGACCCGTGGTTTTTACCTCTCACATTGAGAGGATTTTCCACGTTAAAATCTCGGTGTGTTCTTGTTATTGCTTTACTTGCTATATTTGCTTGTTATAGTTGCTGCCATATTGTGTTGTGAGTGCTTCCATATTGTTCTTGTGTTGGATATTTGTGTTGTTTCCGCTACTAGGCTCTTTCACATGTATCATTGACCTGACATGTCAACTAATTATTTTGTGACATGTGGTATTATCCTACCACATCATTATACCCTGTGATATTTAGTGTGACACGTTGTTATTTAACTAAAAGAATAACCAATTTGACTTACATTTTATTTTTCAAAGACTAATATAACTAGTTTAATCTTTCAAAACTAATTTAAAAAATAAGTGATCTTAGCTCATATTAATACCCTTTCTCAAACTATACATTGTCATACAAAGACTAAATTTACATCTTGACGACAACGCAAACAGATGGTCTAAGATCTTAGCAAAAGTAAGGCTTGGTTTGGTAAAATTTTTTGAATTTGTGTTTGTAACAAGTATCTCATTTTGCGTTTAGTAAATAAAAAAGCTCATGTGTTCATGCAATTATACTTGTAGCTTTTAAAAGTTAGGGATACTTATGAAAGCACACAAGGAAGAGAGTTTTTTAAAGTTAGTTTGTGCTTATCAAAATTAAAAAAGTCTAATATTATCAATTAATATCTAAATTTAGTTCTTATATTAATTATTTATTAAGTATTTTTAAATTTTAAAAGCTATTTTACCAAACATACTTGTTGTTGCTTGTACTTATTAAAAACTATTTTTAATTTAATTTACTAAATACAGATGCTACAACTTTTAAAAAGTTATATTTTAAAAGTAATTTTTTTGTAAACTATTTTTGAAAAGTAAAAGTTTTACGAATCAGAGTCTAATAATACAAAAGTATCAACTGAGCCATTTAAAGAATTTGACTAAAGTACGAAAAATGACTAAAAAAATTATAACTATCAAAGAATTAAAAAAAATCATGATTATGAAAGATGAATTCTGAGAGATAAAATTAGCCAAATTCTAAAAAATTATAAAAAAATTTTAAATTATCTATCAATTTTAGTACTTTGGTTAAAAGATTTACTTAACTAGTGGTTAGATAAATATATGAGTCTTCAACTAGACTATTTTTGTGCTGTGTTCGAACAAAATGATGATAAATGTGTCAGTTTGTATTTTGTAGTGATAGCCTACATGAGATGACCAATACTCTTTCCAGACTTATGGCAGTGTTTGTTTATTCACCAAATTTTGAGACATCCTAACACATTCACATTCATATTTTATGTTTCGTTTTTAAATATATAAAATAAAAAATAAAAAAAATTATTTTAGAAATTAATTTGATTGACTTTCATCATTCACCCGTATATGAACCAAACACATGCATGCATTTGGAAGGATAATCGGAAGGGTCTCTAAAGATTCTTCGTTAAAGTCAATAGAGTCCTTAATAATGTGGTCAAAACTTTTGCCAAACCTATCTACGTGCTTGGGAATGGATAGTTAGAAAAGACGGTGACGTTTTTCCAAACTGTCACCATATATGATATAAATTTTAGCGTTTGCCATGAAAAGCTCTCATACTAAATTAAAATGTCATTTTGAATAAAAAATTGGTTGAATTCAAGTATGAGTTATATTGGTCTTTATTATATATAAATAAATTTGTTATCACCCTAATTAAAAGTAGTTACAAATGTAACAAATTAAAAAGCAAAACAATAAACATATAACCTAAACTTAATCCTAAAGACAAAATATATTCAAATTTTAACATTAAAGGTCTACAGTTTCACATGAAAATAAGTATTGTAGATACTTATATTAGTAATTTAAATTGCGTCGTCTCTCTAAAGTCATCAACACAAATTTTGAAACTTACATATTACTAAAAAAACTAGCGACACAAGTGTTCCAAGTTGATCTTTGAAGGTCCAAGTTTTGATTTCCCAACGAAGCCAAAGCTCTCAAAGAATATTGTAAATAATGTTATATTAAAAAATAATAAAAAATTTAATATATGTTAAGAATAAGGCTGTATGTGCTGACACATTATAGTATTTAGGTGTGTCCAAGTATGTCCGGAAAAGAATTTTTTATTTTTTTATTAAGACACGACAGACACGTGTCGGACGAGTATTGATGAGTATCATATTTAAAAGAGAAATGCTATTTGTACACCAAAATCAGCTACTAAAATGAGCCACCAATGTATTTGTGTATAAATACATGTGTGGTTTAATTTATTTTCAATGTGTATTTGCATTCCAGCATGTATTTTATACTGGTGGTTGATTTTGGTGGCTGATTTTGGTGTACACGTAGCATAACTCTATTTAAAATGTGTCTGACACAAATACACGACAACTCAGCAAAGTATTGAATGTGAAAGGGAATGGAGAGAAAAGAAAGATTTCATTGACTAAGTGAGTAATTACAAATAAGGTATATATACACAAGTAAGCTAAGAGCCTAGCTAACTGCTATACAGTAGGAAGAATGACTAATTAATTGCTAACTAATTAAGTTAGGTATCCATAACTTCCCCCCTCAAGTTGGCAGGTATATGTTAATCATGCCAAACTTGGAGATGAGATTGTGGAAATAGGTTGGAGTTACCAGCTTCGTGAAGACATCGGCAAGCTGATGCTGAGTTCGAACATGGATCAGTTTGATGAATCCTGCCACAACTTTCTCTCGAACGAAATGGCAGTCTACCTCAATATTCTTAGTCCTCTCGTGAAATGTGGGTTTGATGCAATGTGGATGGCTGACATAGAGTCACAAAACAGCATGGAAGATGGTGCCTTGATTTGAAAATCAGATAGGAGTCCTGTCAACCAAGTCAATTCAGCAGCCACAGCTGCCATAGCTCTGTATTCAGATTCAGCAGATGATCGGGAAATCGTTTGTTGTTTCTTTGATCTCCAGAAAATCAGAGAGTCCCCAATGAACACACAGTAACCTGAAACGCTTCTTCTAGTGTCGGGACATCCCGCCCAATCTACATCCGCATAATTAATTAGCCTCTTTTCTGATTTTGCAGAAAATAATAACCCTTGACCCACGGTTCCTTTCAAGTATCGCAAGAGATGGTGAAGTGCATTCATGTGAGTAGTTCTAGGCTTAGACGAGAATTGACTAAGGGTAGAAACCGCATAAGTAATGTCCGGACGGGATATGGTGAGGTACATTAACCTCCCTATTAGTCTCCGGTAGATGGAGGAGTCTGCAAGCAAATCACCATCGGAGTCGCTCAGCCTGAGGTTAGCCTCCATAGGCAGAGAAACAGACTTGGAATCTGTAAAATTAGTGTCCTCCAAGATGCTTAAGGCGTACTTTCTTTGGCTGAGGATAATTCCATCACTGGACTTTGCTAGTTCCAAGCCTAAGAAATACTTCAAATCACCCAGAATTTTCAATTTGAAGGAGGCCTCTAACAGTTTCTGCACCTTATGCATCATATCCTTGGAAGGACTAGCTAGTATGATGTCATCTACATAAACCAGCCAGTAAATAATCTTGTCGCCACTACCATAAGAGAAGAGTAAGTAATCATGCTTGGACTGTTTGAACTTGTGAGTGAGCAGCGCTAAAGTGAATTTATAAAACCATTTTCTTGAGGCTTGTCTCAAACTATAGATGGACTTGTTCAACTTGCATACGAGTCCAGAGCTCTTCGACTTGTAACCAAGAGGCAGGTCCATATAAACTTCTTTGAATAAATCACCATTTAAGAAGGCGTTGTTCACATCTAGTTACAATAAAAACCAATTGTTGATGGCTGCCAAAGAAAGGAGAACCCTGACAGTGGTGAGTTTGGCCACGGGAGAGAAGGTATCCTTAAAGTCAATGCCTGCCTGCTGCGTATAGCTCTTTGCAACCAAACGGGCCTTATAGTGCTCTAGTGAGCCATCTACCTTACACTTGACTTTGTACACCCAATGACATCCAATGGTGTGTTTTCCTGGTGGAAGAGGAACTAAAGCCCAAGTATTAGTGGCCTCCATGGCTTGGAGCTCCTCATCCATAGCCTGCCTCCACTCAGGGTATTTCACATCTTGATGGAAGAAGGAGGGCTCAGAAATTGCAGCAACATTAGCTATGAAATGGGAGTGATGGTGTGAGATATGTTGAAACCGATCTAGAGTCCCATGAGAGACAATATTTCACTGATAATCCTTGAGGTAAGATGGTGGTCTGTATTGTTTGGATGATTTTCTCAAGTTAATTGGTGAATTTGGAATATTTGACTGATGTTGTGAGGTAGGTTCAATGACTAGCATATCCACAGATGGTTGAGATGGTGGTTGGGCAGAAGGAGGGCTGGTAAGTGCTGCTAGAGGGACTGCATCAGTGATGGATACTGGGATAACTATGTCAGGAAAATTGTCCACCATGGGCCTGGAAGTATCGGTTAATTGTCGAAAGAAAAATTCAATTTTGATAAAGGATACATCTCTGGAGATGAAAATCTTCTTGTTCATTGGGTCATACAACTTGTATCCCTTGTAACCAGAAGGATAGCCAATGAAGATTGCACGCACTGCTCTCAGGGAGAACTTGTGTCTCTGAGATAGAAGAGAGGACGCATGAGCTAAGCAGCTGAAGACTCTCAAAGACTGATAGTCAGGTTGCTTAAGGAAGAGTCTTTCATATGGAGAGCAGTGTTGAAGTGCTGGACTTGGTAAGCGATTGATGAGAAAAGTGGCAGTCAAGACACAATCTCCCCAAAAGGCAATTGGGGCCTTAGACTGAAAGAACAATGCTCTGTCTACATTGAGTAGATGCTGGTGCTTTCTTTCAACAACGGCATTTTATTCTGGCCGCTCCACACAGGAGAATTGATTAAGCATGCCCTTGGAATTTAGGTAATCAAGGAGCATTAATTCACCAGCATTGTCTGATCTCACCTGCTTTACCCTAGTATTAAACTGAGTTTCAATCATATTAAAGAAATTGATGAAAGTGGGAGAAGCATCAGATTTGTATTTTAGCAAAAAGGTCCAAGTGAATCTGGAATAATCATCCACAATAGTAAGAAAATATCTCATGTTATTATAAGTTGGAGCTCTATAAGGGTCCCAAATATCACAGTGAACCAAATCAAAGGAATTCTTACAAAAATGATTATTGGATTGAAAAGACAAACGCTTGAGTTTAGCTAAGGAACATACTTCACAAGTAGAATGATTGTATTTGAGAGTTTTATTGAACAAAAGATGACTCAATTTGTTAAAGACTTTTTCTGAAGTGTGACCTAAACGAGCATGCCAAATAGTGCTATCAACATTGGTTACTGATCGACAGCTATGAACAGAACTCCTAGTATGAACTGTGAAGGGTGATTGTAGCAGAAACAGGTCATCAGTTTCATCACCTCTGTCAATCACCTTCTTGGAGGTCCTGTCCTGTATGATGAAGGCTAAGTCAAAAAAGAGAACTGTGCAGTTAGACAATTTCAACAAAGAACTAACAGAAATCAAATTAACTCGGAAAGAGAGAATGAATATGACATTGTAAAGGATCAAAGAAGAATTAAGAACAACATTACCAATAGCTAAGGCACAAATTTTGGTATGGTCAGGTAAAGCAACAAAATGATTTGTAAGAGGTTTGGCATTTTCCAAAAATTTAAAGGAATTAGTGATGTGAGTGGTGGCTCCAGAATCAACTATCCAAGAACTAACCTCTGCCATTTGATTCGAATAACATGAGGAAAATACTTCACCTGCACAAATTTCAGGTTTAATGTCCTGAAGAGCTTACTGAGTTTGCAAGAGAGTCATCAATTGGTTGTACTGAGCCGCTATAAGTGAAAAGCTGGATGTTAGAGATGGATCTTGGCTTTCTTGTTCATGAGCGGCCTTGGCAACATGATGCACTTGGGATTTGGCATTCACAGGCTTGTTCTGGGAATATCCAGGAGGATATCCATGGAGACGATAACATTTGTCTTCAGTATGTCCCAGCAACCCACAATGAGCACAGAGTGGACGATCTTTCCTCCCTTTCACCTTGGGACTAGAAGGAGCGGTGGGTCTTGGAGACTGTTTGACAGCAAAGTCCATATGTTGGCTTGGAGAGGTGAGTGCTCTCTGCTTCTCCTCTTGCAACACAAGAGAAAAGACTTTTCCAATTGGAGGCAGTGGATCTGACAATAGGATCTGGCTTCGAACACTTGCCAATTTCTCATTGAGACCCATAAAGAACAGCATCACATATTCTTGATCAAGAAAGGCTTGAATCAGCTTAATGCCACCACAGGAACAAGATACCAATGGCTTGAAGGTGTTGAGTTCTTTCCAAAGTATCTTCAACTTTGTGAAATACTGTGAGACCAAGAGAGAGCCTTGAGTCAGAGACATGAGTGACCTCTTCAGCTCAAAGATGCTAGGTGCGTTGCTCTGAGAGAAGCGAGTCTCCAAATCTTGCCAGAGTAAAACCGCGGATCCAGCATAGATGACGCTTGCCGTAATATCCTTGGAGATCGCATTCAGCAACCACGTAGTGACGATGTCGTTCGTGCACTGCCACAATTCAACGAGTGCATGGTCAAGAACTGGATCTGGCTTCGGGAGGGAGCCATCGATGAAGCAGATTTTGCATTTTCCACTCAACGCAAGTCTCATCGATCTACACCAAGAAGCGTAGTTGTCTTCTTGTACGGGTTGTGAAACAAGCACGAGCCCTGGGTGATCGCCGGACTAGAGCAGATACGTATCAGGAATCGGCGAGGGCGGTGCCAGTGCTGGAGATCGAAGAGTATTGAAATCTCCCTGAGGAACTGTGGATACAGAAGTCGCAGACATTCTGATTGATGAGTAGAAGAATAGGGAAAAAGAGGAGGTATCAACTGAGAAAGAATGTTCTTGCCGAAACGAGAAAGAGCGAGAAAGAAGAATGGAAAATCGAGAAATTTTCCCGAGAAAATCAAAGAATGAAGGAAGAGAATAGTGCGGAAGTGTGAAGAAGAATTACATCTGATACCATATTGAATGGGAAAGGAAATGGAGAGAAAAGAAAGATTTTATTGACTAAGTGAGTAATTTATATATATATATATATACAAGTGAGCTAAGAGCCTAGCTAATTGCTATACAGTAGAAAGAATGACTAATTAATTGCTAACTAATTAAGTTTGGTATCCATAACACAAAGTATGCGTGTATAGTATTCATATATGTTAGTTATAAATTTAAGGTTAATTAACTTCTTATTTCCTCGTTTTATCAATTTTTTTATTTTTTTCGTCGAACATTTTTATAAGAGCATCATGTGAACTTTTTATTTTTAATATTGGGGAGGAGTGGTGTATAACAACGTTATAGGGCTGCATGGTGCATAACCGGAGTGTGACGGCCAAGATCGAAGAAATCGGACGGTCCATTTTGAAGAACAGTAATCGGACGGTCCGATTACTGGCTGGGCAGGTACACAAATCGGACCGTCCGATTTGCGCCCCCAGCCACGTGTCGCGCATGCAAGTTGGTCCAGCAAAGATGAAACACTTCCAACCACACAAGCTCCCTTAAGCCAGTTTCACTTTCCCTTTCCCTTTCACTTTTACTTTGTTCCATTTCTCCTCTCCCATAAACCCCACCCCCAGCCACGGTAGTTCACTCCATTGTTGAAGGTTTGAGCTAAAAAAAATTGGACCACACAAAAACTATGCTTAGAAAAAGAAGAATAAAAGATGTAAATCGTCCAGAACTCCACATTGCTAATTATCTTGATCATCCTAATTATGTAAGTTTTTATTCCAAAAATTTTTATTTTAGTTAAAATAATAATTATAATGTTAGAGATTAGTAATAGTTTATTATAGTAATAATGTTAGGAATTAGTGGAATAATAATATTTAGATATTTGAGTTTAATTAAAAATGATATTAGAGATTATTGGGTATTAATATTGTTTAGATATATTACATTATAATAATAAGTTAATTATTGTTATTAATAGAATAATTGCAATAATAATATTGTTAATAATAATACGGTTATTAAAAAATATTAGTTTAATTGTTAATAATAAATAATTTTTTTGTAGTTACTTAATATTGTATTAGTCGTTCGTAAATAAATATTATGAATTAAAAATTATTGAATTAATTATTTATGTTATAAGTTTAATATAAATATTTAATAAAGGGTTAGTGATTGATTTATTATTGTATGTTTGCTGTTAGAATAGAATAAAATAGAGTAGTTAGTTATTTGAATATTAGTAGATAATATAATAGTTATTTGTATAAAGTATTGTTATTATTATTATATTTATTGATTCTTATGAGTTACTGGTTGTTTGATAATGAAAATTCGATTCTTTTAAGTTTAATTTGTTAATTTATTAATATTATTGTTTTTGTTTAGGGATCTAGAATGTTGCAATGTGACCACTACATACCGCTGGATCGGTACAATCCAATAGTGGAGGGGTTTTTACGGGACACCGGCTTTTATCATGTTTCACAGATTGGAGTTGTCCAATGTCAGTCGGCATTGGTTAATGCTCTGATTGAGAGATGGCACCCCGAGACTTACACCTTCTATTTTCCGGTTGGTGAGTGTGCTGTGACACTGGAGGATGTGGCGTTAATTTTTGGTCTTCCGACGAATGGTTTGCCAGTTACGGGACCGACACTGAGTAGTTATGAGGCATTAGAGGCTGAATGCTTGGATCAGTTTGGTGTTGCACCTAGGCAGGCAGACTGTAGGGGAAGTTTCATCAAGTTGACGTGGTTTCGAGCATTGAAGGATCGGTTAGTGTTGGTTGATGATATCCAAATTCAGAGGTACGTGAAGTGCCACATAATGTTATTGTTTGGTACCGTTATGTTTGGAGATAAGTCTGGAGCAGGGGTGCACTAGAAGTTTCTGCCATTACTCCGTAACTTTGTCGGGATCATACAGTTCAGTTGGGGTTCGGCATGCTTGGCACACCTGTACAGAGCGTTGTGTAGGGCAACTCGTGTCGACTGTAAGGAGATTGATGGTCCGCTGACACTCTTGCTTGCCTGGGCTTGGATCCGTCTACCATTCCTTGCGCCGATTCCTAGCAATCCTCGAATCTTTCCGATTGTAAATAGGTAAAATTAATTACTAAACACTTTGAAATAGTGTATCTTAAATTGAATTGATAAATGTAAATTAACGAATTGCATGACGTTAGGTGGCATAACTGGGAACGTGAGAATCGGCCTTACAGCAAATCCAGTCGTTGGTTTGCACAACAAGCAAACACATGTCGACACGGAAGCCGGTCAACTTGGAATTCACCACAGTCACACCGTTGTCGACGGAGGTCCACTGCATACTCCACACCACTGGGACACTCACGCACTTCGAATACCTCATTCTGTCGGTCAAAGCAACTAACTTGGATGTTACCCGCTGCCCGCTGATTCGCATGCAGTTTGGAGGTTACAAGCTCAGAGAACACATGTCCTGCATTAATTCGAGCCTCGGCCTCGGCTCTTTTCCGGGTGAACAATTCATTAAGCCTGTAAAACGTTGCCTTAACAAGTGCCGTGACTGGAAGATTGCGAGCCCCTTTCAGAATCGAGTTGATGCATTCCACTAGATTGGTTGTCATGTGACCCATCGATATCCCCCATCAAACGCTAAAGCATACTGCTCACGCGGAATCCGATCCAACCAGTTGGTATAAGCCTCACCCCGCTCGCGCAAACGCTGATAACGTGTCTTGTACTCGCGAACTGTTCGTGAGTATCCTGTCAAATAAAAAAAGACCCACCATAAAAAAGGTTCATCATAATAACTGAGTTCAGGAGTAAATGTAATCATAACTATCATACCGATGTTGACGATAAGTTTCTGCAGATACAAAGCCTTGAATTTCCTCAAAAAGTTGGACTCTATGTGTCTGATGCAGAACATGTGGAATACTCTTGGAGGAGACCAAGCTCCGTTACTACGAGCAATAGCAGCTCTAATGGAATCGTGCCGATCGGAGATAAGGCCCACACTATCACGTGTCACAATATGCTGTCTCAGGTTACTAAGAAAAAAGTGTCAAGCCTCAGATGTCTCTCCCTCAACTATCGCAAATGCAATTGGCACGATGTTGTTGTTGCCATCCTGTGAGACTGCAACCAACAAACAACCCTTGTACTTTCCATACAAATGAGTTCCGTCTACCTGCACTATTAGCTTGCAATGTCTGAATGCTCTAATACAAGGGTAATAACTCCAGAAGACTCGGTGTAGTACACGAATATTAGGAACCAAGTCATCTCCCTGATACGCAGGCATCGTTTCAAACTGAATGACTGCGGATGGCTCCTTGTGACACATGGCCTCAAACCATATCGGCAAGGCTTCGTACGAAGCTTCCCACCCTCCGAAAATTGACTCCACTGCCTTCTGTTTTGCCAACCATGCTTTGCGATAACTTATGGTGTAGTTAAACTTTGCCTGTACTTCCGCAATCACTGATTTCACCCTTATAGACGGGTCAACTTCTACCAATGGCTTTATTGCTTCTGCAACTGTGTTGAAATCCAGCATCGAATGATCTTGAGAAATGGTGGCCCTAGTACAGGTGTGACTTCCATTGTACCTCCTTATCTCCCAACAGAACTTTCTGGACATTTTGCTCACCCTGATCAGCCAATCACATCCTGCACCATACTGGGTGCATTTAGCATAGAATGTCGTTGGTTCTGACTCATGCACCCGATAATCTACACCTCTGCGGATTGTATAATCTTTCATCGCCTTAATTACTGCCTCCTTCATCGCCTTAATTACTGCCTCCCTAGAACTGAATTTCATTCCCACAGTAAATTTGCCATCTGGCATAAGGGGAAGCTCTGCTGCAATCACATCACAAATTTTAGAGTTGTCACAAATAATAATCTAATAAACTAATAATCACAGAACAATGGAAAACGTAGTTTTCAAAACTGATCCGGTCATCGAACCGGTCAAGTCACCGGTTGAACCGGTTTACCCGGTCCTATGTAAATAAAAAATAAACCGTAGTAAAAAATTATCACTAACATTTCAAAAATATCTAAATATTCTAAAACAATATCAGATACCAACAATATTATTTTGTTAATTTTACGGAGTTTGACCGATTTTAACCGGTTCACTCCGGATTTAACCGGGTTGGACCGTTTCGTTGCCTTGTGCGGTCTCATCATGGGACCGATATACCAGTTTTCACTCAGATGCAGTTCCGATCGAACTAGTCTAACCTAATGGTCCAGCTGAACCGGCCGGTCCGGTCAAACCGGTCATTCCAGTCTAATTTTACCAACGATGAAGGAAAATACTATATTTCTTAGCAAACAGGTTCACTTCATAATTAAACAGAAGACTTACTTATTACATGCTATATTCTGCCTATTTACCGTTGTCTCTACTGTTTGTCCTAAACTCAAAACCCATGCACAAATCATACTTTAACAAATCTTAATTTAAATTGATGGCTCACCTGCATTTACATATTGAGGAAACTCCGGTGCATGCATAGCCTCCAAATCTAACGACCGCATAAAACTCGGCTCCACAAACGGCTGCTGGTTTGCTAGTGCATTTGCCACATCCGCCACATCTGCCACCATAGCCTCGACAGCTTGATCTTCGTCTACACCCGAATCAACAACCTCGTAGTTACTTTCGAACTCTTCTTCAATATCACTGTTGTAATCTTCCAATTCAATGTCTCGGTCTGCTGCAGATTGCTCGAACTCGACATACAGTTCGATGAACAATATTCGCGACCGACTTTCAAGATACACTGAAAATATTTCTTGCATGCTCGCTTCGTCGGTCACGTATTTCGTTTGAAATTGCACGAACCCACCAAAGACAGGTACAGGATATATGTACAGAACACACGACACTCTGCTAGATATTTGAGAATCCATCTTCTCACAAATGACACCTTTTAATTCTTCAAATGAAAGTGTGAATGGAATAATAATATCCAACGGATTTTCACACACAAATTTTGCTCCTTCTGATGTTTGTAATGAAATTTGGCTATGATAATACACTTTTAATCTTACTCTATCATCCATGATAATAGAGAAGAGCAGATATACAAACAAGAAGAAGAGATCCGGAGAGAAGAAGTTTAGAGACTTGTAGCACCGAAGAAGAAGAAAATGAAATGGGCTGCTCAGCTTGGGTAGGACCATCCGACCGCTTGCATTGCCTTTCGAAATTTTTTGAACAAAAAAATCGGACAGTTCCATTACTAAACAGCCCGCCCAAAAAATTTGAAACCCAGAAATCGCTGGGTCCGATTTGGGTGCTCTTCGAATATTTTTGAATGAAGCTCTAAAATCGGTCGGTCCGATTTGGTTGGGCCAAAAAACTAATATCTTCCCATGCAACAAATTGCATGGCCCGACTTCCATGCACGCAACCTCACCACGCACAAATCGAACGGTTCGATTTGTGCCCCTCACCCCTGATTGAAATCGGACCGTCCGATTTTCGGCCGTCAACTGACCACCATCACACCTGTGTTAAACACCTTCCAGCTCCATAAACAGGCGTTACACCAAACCTTGCATCATATGTTAAAAAATCAGCCGCATCATGTTGCTTGCTATAGGGATATGAACCAATAAATATGCGATATCCTACAAATATTTAAATCACATAAATCCAAATGAAACATGCTATTGTATCTCTCGAAGATAAGGGGGCTACTTTTTTCCAAGGTCAGGGGAGCCATGCCCCATTGCCCTTTGCTCTTGAGTGACTTCCCTTGCAACTTGCTGGGACTTGGGCACGGGCAGTTATAGATGTCTTATTGTCTTGAATAAATTATATTAGTAGAGCTTGTCCCGTTTTAATACCCAAAAAAATATTAATAGATTTTTGTTATTATTAATAATAAAAANNATTACTTTACTCTTTTATAATAATATATTGCTCAGGAATCTCAATTCACAAGTTTATTTTCAAGTGTTGCAGCTTATCTGCACCTATGAGAAGTGAATTCACCTGACCCATAAGCTCGTCAAGATTCTTCCCCCTTTTATTTTATTTTATTTTATTTTATAGATTTTGGTGAAATTCTTCCTCTTTTATTTTAGCTTATCTATTTGAATGATGAGAGAGCACCTCATGTGCCCCAAACCGAAAGTAAAAGGTTAGAAACAAAGTGGTTTGATTTTTCTTTTGTCTAAGCTTTGGAAATAGATAAAATTAAACATGAGGAAGAGATTCATTCTCTTCATTTCTAAGTTCCTGCTACATCATAAATGGCTAAAAATATCTCTCTTATGTTAGTATAAAATACAGTTTAATTTTAATATAGTAACTGGATAAAATATTTTACAAATTATTTAATTACATTTATTTTATGAATA
>NC_029785.2:20432528-20432908 GCF_000816755.2 Arachis ipaensis
TTAACAATGTATCTAAATTATATTCATTAAAATAAGAGAAAAATATGTATAATAGTTGAAGGCGAGAAGGTTGATTGACTGAAAAGTAAACAGAATCCCTCTTCTCGAAGAAATCAGACAATCTTTGCTACATTATCCACATGGAGAAGTCTTATTGGCTACAAGATCAGCACAGCCAATCCATGCCCACTACCGTCCTCATGGAAAATAATATGTTCTTGCAATTTGGTTTTTATTTTTCTGATATAAATTTAAATATCTATGCCATAAATGATGTATAATCACAATTATTATCTTCTATATGTTCAATAACAATTTTATAACAAAATTGAGATTTAATTTTATTATGAACGCATGTAAATTACTAAATCTCGCACTAC
>NC_029785.2:20433536-20433867 GCF_000816755.2 Arachis ipaensis
TTTATATCATTTTTTTTGTTTTAATTGTCTACAGTATTTCTTAACTTAACAGATTAAAAACTAATTTTATTATGAATAAAAAATCTATAAAAATTTATCACTTACCAATAAATTATTGTATACTTATATGTACAAGACAGAATGAATACCTAATTTTATCAACTAATTATAATGAAGAATTTTATTCAAAAAGTTATAAGTAAGGAATAGTTTCTGTTGAAAAGTATTAAGAATATTTTAAATATAATGACTTACTCATGCTGCATGAATGTACGATTTTATAAAGTATTATAACATATATAAAATATATTTAATATAACTATTATGACTT
>NC_029785.2:20434674-20444163 GCF_000816755.2 Arachis ipaensis
ATTGGGACAGGATATGCATAATCGGTCCATTTAAAAATGTACATGCTCAAATCAAGATCATATTTCATATGCATTAAACATAGAAGATTTAAACAAAAATTCTCTCAAGATCTCGAGTTATCAAAAACTATAAATATTGGAGGACAAAATTCTTTATAGATATCTTTTTTAATCTTAATCTTTGTATCATTTGGACTTTAAACTTACTTAATCATTGAAAACTTTGTAGGTATATCTTTTCTATTCGACTCGAGATAATAACTAATTAGTAGTTTCCTTTCTTAAATAAAAAAAATAAATTTTTTTATTAATTAATTATTAATAATTTCAGATTTTAAAATTTTAAAAACAAAAATTTTAAATTAAACCAAATCAGTTGCACCCATTATCACGCTAACCTCCCTCCTCTATTCGCAAAGTCTGGTCTGCAGAGTAATCTAGCCGTTGCTTCACTTGACCCGTTCTCCGATCAGACGCCGCCCAGACTCTAGCCGCAAACTCCTTTCTCCTTCTTCCTCAATACCCTCAAATCCTCTCATTCTTCTTCTTCTACTGCTTTCTCTCGCTCAATCTCTATCAAACGCTCTTCATTGCATTCTTGCCGCAATTTCAGTGTTAGAGCCTTGGTTAGACCATTTTTTTTCTCAGTGGTACTCACCCATTTTACCTCACCCCTTCACTAATGATGGGAATGCTTCAAGTTTTGATCTTTATAATGGGTTATTATTGCTTGTTCTCTCAATGGTTGATTTTTATCTATTTGACGACAATTCCTCCTTTGTCTTTATGCGTCGCCGTCGACTCTCTCCACTCCACAAATGTGTTGGATGTTCAATTCACTAGGTATGTAAATGGTTATTTTAATTCTTGATTGGATGGTTATTTTGTTCGATTCAGTTTAAGTATATATAATTAATAAATACTGGATGGTTATTTTACTAGGTAACCAGATGATTATTTTAATAACTACGTGGATGGCTGTTTGATGATGATCCCACGATGGTGATGAGGGAGTGAGCTACAGGGGGTGGACAATGATGGTCGGTGAGGGAGCTTCGAACGCTGGAGAGGTAGGATGATTAACGAGTGTGGGAGTGGCAGACGATTTGGGAAGAAGAGGGTCTTTGGGTGAACTCCTTTGGTAAATTAGGGTTCGGATAGTTAATTTTTTGAAATAACTGTTTGAACTTTTTTAGCTTAAGTAATTTGGAGAATTTTTTTTGTATTAAACCAAATTCAGAACCTATTGTTCACACTGTTTAAATTTTTCATTGTTTTTTTTATTAGTGTGAGTAGTTCTTGACCAAAATAATAATAACGTAATTAATTTAGACTTACATTTAAAAACATAAAAGTATGATCACATGACAAATATATTGTCAATCCACATATATACATAATAACAAGAAGCTGAAAAATAGTACCAATGTGTATCTACTACTAAAATGAAAATATATTGAGTTAGATTTTTGAATTGGTAATCCTGAATTTTAAAATTTTGATTGATTTTTTAAATTTAAATTATGAAATGTTGTTTGATGCGTAATTTTTTATAGCTTTTTAAATAGTTTTTCCATCTCCTTTATCAATTTTAGATACTAGATTTATTATTGCTTGCTCATGTACGGTGAAATTAAATTTGTCTTCGTAAAACTTTACTAAATAAAAGGCATAAAAAAGAGATTTAAAATTTTTAAAAAAAAAATCTCTCTATGAATATGAATTTGTAGTCTATTGAAAAAGCAATGTAGTAAAATTTTATGATCATGCACAAGTTATACTTATCTTTCTCTAACAAAATCATCTAGAGATTCTAGTTGTTTTAGCTTATTTTAAAATTCAAATTTAGTTTAGTAATTACTATAAATAAGTAGTATTGTTCTTTATACAACAACAACATACAATAAAAATTCTTTCACAGTTTTATTTTGATATCAGAGTCATGGTATCCTCCTTGAGGAGTATACATAAGCTATTATCTTTCCGGTGAGAAATCACCTTGTTTCTTTTTTTTTATGGATAAAAATAATTTCATTCTTGCTACTGATTTGATACTTTCTCACCTCACCAAATAATCCATCCTTTTCGTCTTATCCTTTCAATTCTAATGGACTAAAAATACCGTGCTCTATGCGCCCCTCCCCTCTTCCTTATCGCGCTCTACGCGTCCTCTCTTATCGCGCCTCCTTCCTGTAGTTCCTTCCGGCAATTTCTTGCGGCAGTTCCGTCAGCACCTCCTTCTCGCAGTTCCGTCAGCGCCTCTTTTTTCTTCTGACAGTTCCGTCTGCACTTTTTTTTTTTGCAGTTCTTTTTCCTGACAGTTCTATCTGTACTTCTTTTTTTTCTGGCAGTTCCGTCTGCACTCTTACCGCGCTCTACGTGCCTTCTGAAGATCACTCTTATCGTGCTCTACGCGCTCTCTGAAGCTCTCTATCATTGCGCTCTACATGCCCTCTGAAGCTCTCTCTCTTATCGCACTCTACGCGCCCTCTGAAGATCGTTGCTTGCTCTTTTTTCCCTCAAGCATAACATCTACTTCTATGTTTTTGTATCACCGTAAGCACATCTCCTTCTATGTTTCTGCATCATCGTGCCGCACGCGTCTTTCTCAAACATTTCATCGGAACTTATCCAAGCTATGGATTATTAACATTTTCCATCCACCAAGTTGTGGGGGCATATTAAATTCTTATTTTATTTTTATTTATTATTTTATTTTTTTGTTCTAGAAAAAAAATTTGTTATGCTTCGCGCTCTACACGCCCTCTGAAGATCACTCTTATTGCGCTCTCTGAAGACCGCTACTTGCTCTTTCTCCATCAACTGCAGCATCTCCTTCTATGTTTCTGCATCACCGTGCCGCACGCGTCTTCCTCAAGATTTCATCAGAACTTATCTAAGCTGTGAATTATTGACATCTTCCATCCACCAGCTTGGGGGTATATTAAATTCTTATTTTATTTTTATTTATTATCTTATCTTTTTCTTCAAGAAACAAAACTTATTATGCTTATCTTTTTTCTAAGTTAGTTATGTTTATCTTTCTCTAATAGAATTATCTAGAGATTCTTGTTGTGTTAGCTTATTTTAAAATTCAAAATCAGTTTAGTAATTAAAATATATAGGTAGCATTATTCTCCATACAACAACAACATACAATAAAAATTCTCTCATAATTTTATTACTATGAGTATATCATAATACATTAATGAGGAGTGTTAGGGCTAGCAAGTTTTGTGATTTGTAGTTATTAATTAGCCACCATCAGTATTTTTAATGGTGTGAGATTATATTTAATGGCGTGAGATTACTCCCTTTTTTTTTGCTGATTAAGTGCTGGCCAAATTTTAATAAAAGTGTTGGCTCCTAAACTTTCTCTACATTAATGCTTACTAATAGTGATAGATTGGATGATTTTTTAGTCTCTCAAATTACTCTAAATTTGGATAGAATGGTCAATAAAAATACAGTTGTAAAGAGAAAGAAATTCAATAGAAGAAAATTAATGGAATAAGAGAGAAATAAGAAAAAGGATTATTAAATAAGAGAGAAATAAAAAAATATGATCTAAATTACTAATTTTATACTTACCAATTATATTTCTACTATTTTTATTTATAGTAAATCATACTAACTAATAGAACTATCCTAATTAAACTTTGGACCCACTTTTACTCATTACATTATCATGAAAAAGAATTTGTCTCTGAAAGTAAAAGGGTTCTACTTTATATAGCTATACGTGTTGTATTTTACTCTATTTAGATTATAAATATAGAGTTTATATATTATCGCTCCTGTTACACATGCAATCATTTTTGTCGATCAAGTCTAACTAAATTGGCTTAAATTCAACTAAAATTACTTACACAATGTATGCATAAATCGTACACTTTTACTTTTTCGCATTCCTTTTTTTTTGTGTGTTTTTATTCATCGTTGTTTTTTATTACTACTGTTATTATTGTATTTTTTTATTTCTTCTCCTCCTCCTCTTCTGGTGTTATTACAATATTTTTTATTTTCTCTATTTTTATTTAATTTTTTTTCTTATTTTTATTCTTGTTGAGTTATGCAGAATTTATTAGGAAATAATATCAAAATTTAAGGTAAAATAAGAAGAATTATGAGAAGGTGAAATAAGAAAAGATGAAGAAGAAAAAGAAGAAGAAGAATAGGAAGAGATAGAGTTTTGAATTTGTAAAATTTATTAGAAAAATAACATTAAAACTTTTTTATCGTAACACAGAAAATTTCTTAATTTTGATATAGGAGTCTCTTAACTATGACACATATTCTTGTTGAGATCGTGAAATAAGAAAAATTATACAAACGTGGAGGAGGAGGAGCCATATGAAGTTTTTTAAATTTTAATTAGAAGTTATCAAAAATAAAAATAGCATTGAATTTTCTTAATCATGACACATGAAATTTCTTAACCGTGACACATGAAATTTCTTAATCAATTCGAAGTTATCAGAAAAATTATTAACTTGTAGTTCTTTAAAGACTTCTTGTGTCATTCACAAAAAATTCTTGTGTCATTTTCTAACTAAATGGTGTATTTTTTATCATTGAACTAATTAAATTGTATTGAACTCATATATAAGAGGTCTATCCATTTATGTGTTATTTAAACTCATATATGAAAATGAGCCATTTGACAACTCAACAGTTCCTTCTATACCTAATGATGATCGTGAAGTACACTTAATAGGAAATGATTTGAATGAAATTCTTGTCAATGTCATAAAAGAAGTCTATTTTTTCCAAGAGTTATAACACATGATCGGATGAAGAATATGATTCCAAAATTTTTTGAGTGATTTGTTTCCCTCATTTGTTATATATAAGTCAAATTTCATGTTTTTGTTTTTACAGTTTTAAACTTGATTTGCTAAACATTTTGTAATATAGAGAAAGGTTATTGTTTGTTATAGTTCATTGCTCTCTTGTAATATTTTTCTCTTATTAGATGAAAATAGAACAATTTCAAAAAAAAACTAATAAAAAAGTATCAAATTTATGCAAAAGTTAAAGAAATTGAAATGAAGAAAATATTTTCTGCTGTAAAATTAGTCTGAAATTTTATATCCAAAGGTGATAAAGGAAGTAATCAAGTCAAAATAGCACATCCTAATAGAGAATTTTTAGAAATTGAAGACAAAGTAGAGATAATTCTATAAAAAGGAAAAATAAGCCACTTGTAAAAAAGGTTATGAACCAATTCTTAAAGTCTTTCTATAACTAAGTGAGGAGTAATGCTCAACTAAAAGTTCTTAAACCAAGTAGAGTAAATGAGACTTCTTATGAAAAGTAATATTAAGAACAACCAATCTCTAACAAGATCAAGATCAAGATCAAAGACAAAATGTCCAACAATGGCTCTTGATGTATTTTTGCATACAAAAAGAGTAGAAGTAAAAAGAGAAGATGAAGATGACTTTGAGTTAATTGGTGAGGATGCTAGAGCTACTGAAAAAGAACTAACTAACTTGACAAAATAAAAAAAATAACTTAAAGCGACTAGCAATGACTCTTGATGATCTTTTGGGTGAATAAGAAATTCACGTGGAAAGAGAAGAGGAACATATTGAAATTCCAATTACTGAGGATGCTAGATTTAGGCCATTCCCGAATAATAAAGGAAAGATTTATATCCCTCATAAAAAAATTATGTTGATGAATATGAAAATAAAAATTTTGATGTGAAAAGAGACCAAGTTATGAAAATTGCTCATGTAGAAGCTGTTGTAATTTTGTTTGTTGTTATGCTTTTTTTGCTATCTATAATGTATAATGTGAATTCATATAAGTGTTATAATTGTTTTTTTTAACCTATCAAAATTAAATTACATTTGTTATAATATTAATTTGTATAACTCGTTAATTTTTTAATTTAGATACCTCAAAAGTTAAAAAGACTTGTGAAAAAATAAGATTCCTAAAGATTTATGTAAGAACTTGAGAAAAAAGGGAGGAAATGACTTTTGATGGTAGAGTAGCAGTGGGGCCAACTCCTCAGAGAGTGAAGAATTTAACCAATTTTATTGAAACAATGAAAAGGAATAATGATTTCATTATCTTGATGTACACTAATAAAAAAGTTGTGCCTAAACAAATCTAAAAACACATATGAAAGTATATTAATGTAAGTTCAATTTATCTTTATGTTTATGTCATATATTTATACTCTTTTTATTTATATGATATAATGAATATAATGTGTTTGTAGTCAAAGTTCATTATTCTAAAATCCTCAAAGCTATGGGTAATGATTAATGTTCAAGGAGCATAGAAGCGTTACAAGACAACAATAAAAAAGAAATACTTTGAACCATATTCTAAAAATATTGAGGATATATTGGTGAGTTGTCCTTTGAAAATTTCAGAAGTTCAATTTTAAAAACTAATTGCATATTGGAATATTCCAACTGTCAAAGTGAGTTGGAGTATTTCAATTATTATTATTTGATATGAGTAACTATAATCTTATTTTACGTGTTGTTTGTTACTCACCAAGGTTTTATTTTTTTCATCATTATTTATGTTAAACATAGATTATGTGTGTTATAAATTCTGAAAATCGCAAGAAGTAACAATAGAAGTATAAGTTGGGGCCTATCAATTTTGTATGAGTGCATGTTGATTTAGTAAAGTCGCTTTTATTTTGAAATTTTTGTGATTTTTACCTAATTTTATTTTAGGTTATAATTTTATAATCGCGATCTTGTTTTGTAGCATGAGAAAAAAGAGAACAAAGAAGAATCAAATCAGGCTGAAATATTTATTGCAACTCAAAATAGACTAAAAAAAAAAAAAACTTAATGTAGAAACATAAACTGTTATTGTAATTTTGCTTCTCTTAATTGTTATTTTGTATTTATGGCTGTAACTCTAATTATCTTAGTTGTTAGGTCTTTTTTTTCTAACATGATTATTTTGTGTTTATGACTATTTTGGTTCCTATTTTGTGCTTATGACGATAACGATACTTATTTTAGTTGTTGTTTTATGCTTATAACTATGGGTGTTCAAACTCTTGCATATGTAAATGTTGTTTCAATGGTGTTGTGATTAGAATACTTTATTATATATGTAGTACTGATGGATTGCTATCCCTATTAGTTGTCAATAATTTATTGTATTCATTCGTTCAAATTTTTATCACTAATAATATGCATATAATATATTTGTGTATATAGGTTAAACTTGATAATTTCTATGAAATTGGAGAAACTTCTACTACTACATTTCAAAAAGTGTTTGGTAAAAAGAATCTAGGAAGAGTTCGTTATTTTGGAAGAACTATTACAAAAATTTCTCCTAAAAAAAATAAAAAAATAGATGAAATCAAAAAAC
Source organism: Arachis ipaensis (assembly GCF_000816755.2). Taxonomy (NCBI): domain Eukaryota; kingdom Viridiplantae; phylum Streptophyta; class Magnoliopsida; order Fabales; family Fabaceae; genus Arachis; species Arachis ipaensis. Next base: position 20,442,037 of record NC_029785.2, read on the forward strand.
AAAATGAAGAGAAGGTAACAACCTTGAAAATTGAACTAGATGACATAAAACAAAAGGTGCAAGGATTAGAAGATATTGTGAAATTTATGTTGCGACAAACTTCTCCTGATATGAATATTGATGAAGCACTTTCTCTCTTGCGATTTAAGCAATTGTCTGCAAATAGTGCATAAGATCCAAATTTGAATCGACAATATTCTTTTTCATTGACTCATCTTCCAAATGATGATTAGGTATATATATGTGTTAAATTGTTATAATACTTGAATATGTTTATGTATACATGTTATTGTTGAGACACTTTTTGATCATGTGTTTTTTTGTCTATTTAGATTTGACTGCAACTTGCTTATAATTGAATGAAATTTTATGAGATAAAGGCGATTCTTGACATAATGGTAAAGCACAAAGTCTTTAATATCAAATGATAATATATATAATTTTTTTTGTTCAAGTCCATGAGAAAAACATGTATTTTATTTACTTATGTTTGTTATTTATTTGACTTGGTAACTTAGAAAGTATGTGTATATAAAAATTATCTAATTGGTACTTGAAATACCTTTCTAGATATATGCAATATATATTAGCTTATTCTCCTTTTATTTTGATTAAATTGAGTTTAAATATTTAAATATTGTTAGTGTGTGTTATGTATCCTTCAAATATCATATAAATTTAAAAAAAAATGACTTTAGATATAAAAAAAGATAACCTGTAAAAACTCAATAAGATGTTATTTTATGTATTAGAGAAAGACAACTCCGAATAAACTTAGACATGTGTTGCGTTAAGTATATGAAAAAACAACCAAAAAACTTACACAAGTGTTGCTTTAGGTATATGAAAACGCAACTTAGAGAATCTTAGACAAGTGTTGCTTTATGTATTTGAAAATACAACTCATAAAAAGTGTTATAATAAAGTGATTTTTATGCGTTGTGTTTGGGTCCTCTAAGATAACTCTTACATAAAATTACCTTTTTTTAGTAGAAAATGCAACATTTTTTAAAGGTCGCCACGAAAAGAATTTTCTTTAGTGCAAAAAAATCTTAGACTAACGGTAATGGCCGTATAGCCAACCCCCAAAAAGCGTTCAGTTTTGTCGGAAAGTGTTCTCTTTGATTAAAGGTATCGTTTTTTCTTATTATAAACAAAATTTTTGAAGGGTTGTCTCACCCCGAATTTATTGTAGTGGATCAATTGTCACATCACTCGATGTATAGTACAATTAGAAAAAGAATATGACACTTGTAAAACACTCTTAACAATAACGAAGCTCTCTTGATGGGAGGGTGGATATAACCAATGAAGTTTACCTTTTATGTCATTCTTTATGTGTATTTTTTGTCTATTCTTCTTTTTCTGACTCTCCGACATAGCCGTTGAATTAGGAAAGAATCTCAATTTCAATGCCTCGAACCCAAAAAGAGGCCTAATTTAAAGTCCGTTTGACTTAGCCATCAAGTTAGGCCGTGGGATTTGAGAATTTTACCGATAAAAAATTATTGTTAAAAATAATAAATTTTTTGGCCAATGAGCTATATTTCAAATATCATAGTCTCTTCATTCTCATCTAGAGGTCTCGAATTCGAGTCTCACTTTTAACTTTAAAAAAAAAAGTTTCTTTGGCTTTTTTAAGTAAATAAAAAATTTATATTTACCACACTTCATGACAAAATATAAATATTTACGATTTTATGTAGTATTTTTCAATTTCTCAATCACACAATCAGTGGCGGAGTTTGAAACAAAATTTTAGGGGGTCAAATAGAAAATAATTGTCAAGATGCTTTTGATATGGACCCCATTAGAAATAAGTTTATCTATTCTCATCTCTCTGATTTGGGTGATATTGCCAAATTTGAAGCCGTTTTCCAGGGTCTCGTTCCAAAGAATTAAGGTCAAACTCATTGGATGCAACTCTTTAAACTTTTGAAGGTTATATCTCGTTTTTTTCGTGATTCATTAAAGTAGAAGAACTATCTACATGTGTTGATATTGTAAAAGTTATATGTTCTCCTTCTTGAATATTAGCCTTCCTCTTAAAAAATACATCAATTCTTTAATTTTTCACGATTATTTTATATAAAAATTTGAATATATATCCTATAAAATATGTAAAAA
>NC_029785.2:20445204-20446595 GCF_000816755.2 Arachis ipaensis
AAACAGTAAAATATAAAATAATATTAAATTACATAAATAAAAAATACCTCATTTTTATATTTGAACTCGAAGGTAGAGGGAGTGTTGCTTATTGAATAGAGAGTTATGAAATATAAATACACTTGGTTCAGTCCAAATCCAACATGTTTTAAATGTTTAAAACTAAAAACTATTGTGCCATAAAAGTAAGAGATAAAGATTAAACTTTGGTATTTTAAGTCATAGTAAAGTATTTGAGCCAATTGAATTATTTTTTATTTTTTGAAGAAGTACTACTAATTTTTTTAAGGGATAAGTACTGTTTTGGTCTCTAACGTTGAGGGTCAGAATCGAAACCGTCTCTAATGTAATTTTTGACTTAAAATCGTCCTTAATGTCGCATTTCATTTTAAAATCGTCCTTTTTAATAAAATTTTTTAATTTATTCCAAATTTACCTTTAATAAAAAAATATAAAATAAAAAAAATTAAAAGGACGATTTTAATACGAAAAAAAACGTTAAGGACGATTTTAAATCCAAAATTAGAGGAGGGACGAAATCGATTCTAGCGGAATTGATGTTTGACATTTCTTACTTTTTAAGTTAATCCATTAACTTTAAGACACAAATATCAAAAAGAAAATATTTTTTATTTGAATTTAAATAAAATATAAAAAAATTAAAACAAATAAGAATAGAAATTTAAATTTTGTGTTTTAGTTTAAATTCCAAAAATTATTTTAATTCAAATAATATTATTTAATTAAATTTTAATTAAAACACATTTCTATTTTGTAAATAAACATGTTGGTCATTAAAATTAATTTAAATTGTAAATATTAGAATTTTTCTAACTTCCTACTCACTTCATAAAGTAGTTACTTTATCATTTTCTCTCTCTCTTACGATCTTCTCTTTCTCTCTTTCTTCATAACAAATTCAATTTAAGAGTGTTACTCCTCTGCAGGTAAATTTACTACTTCATACTTAATATTTTATTATTATTATACTTCTTTTTAAGTTTATCAATTCTGTTCTAAATCCAAAAAAGATTTTGTAATATCTATCTAATATAATCCGATTGATTGATTATTGATTATTTGTTAGTTATATTTTTTTCATTTTTAATATTTTCATGTTTTGAAGTACGGAAATAAAAGTACATGGAAGTGAGTTAATCACTTAATCTTCTAAATATTTAGTTTGCAAATTTGGTTATGAATGATTCACAATAAAAAAAATTAACGACTATGCAAAAGAAAAAATTTGTTGCGGAAATAAAAATTAATTTTTTTAATATTTTATTCGATAAAAACTCATCTAATATTTTTTATTTTTTTTATTATTAGTTTGATTTTTTATTACTTTTATATTTGAAAATTAATGTTTTTAAAATTATTAAAATTTATGT
>NC_029785.2:20446810-20447202 GCF_000816755.2 Arachis ipaensis
TAAGTTTTTTAGATCATATTCAATAAAATTATATCCAACATATCTTATCATAGTATTAGTTGGAATTTTTATTATTCATTTGATGAGTAGTATTTTTTTATTTTAAAGTCTTTATTAATTTTAAAATTAAAATTTTGAATTTTATTTAATTTAATTTTTGGATATGTATTTAAATTGTCATTTGTTTGTAATTACAAATGTTAAAATTGAAACAAAAATTTTAAAATTTAAATTTAAATTTATTTAGTTTATATTTTGGATGTGTATTTAATTTTAAAAAGACACTAAATCTATTTGGACGTATTTGTTTTAATTTTTTTAAATATTATACTAAAAGGCTGAATAAAGAACCATTTTTAATGGACCTAATTGAACTGAAAACTATTATTGAA
>NC_029785.2:20447371-20450370 GCF_000816755.2 Arachis ipaensis
AGCAAAATTATGTGCAAATATTTGTATTTTGGTGTATAATGGTAAATATAATTTTTTTTATTTAAAAGAAAGCCTAGATTCTTTATATCGAAAAAGAAAAAGTTTATATTTTTATAAAGGAGGCCACTCAGATAAAGACGTCTAAAACGTTCTTTTTTAAAGATGTTTACATGTTGTGTTTTAATTGATTTCTGTATAATTTATTCGGTGTTCCTCATCACATATTATTAAATTTCTCAAAATATTTTCTTTTCAGAAAAAATAAAAAATATTTAATTTGGATTAAAACAAAAAAAGTAATAAATTAACTATTAGATTTTTTTAAAAAATTATTTACATAAATTAATATTTGTCAAATATAATAGTTAGAAGTGCAATGGCTAAGTGGCAAGTAAAGGTTGCTTTTGCTCCAAGGTTCTTAGTTCGAGACCTTGTGGAGACATTTTAAAAAAATTTTCAAGCTAACCAGTTCGGTTAGACCGGTTTGCACCGGTTCTTACCGATTCACACCGGTTTTATTCCTTAAACGGTCTAAGGAGTAAACCTAGTTCGGTTCTAGTCCGGTTCACTAGTTTTCTGGTCGAACCAGCGATCTAGTTCGGTTTTTACAATTATGGATTCAAATACGAACATAATTTCATAGACCAATAAGTATTATCTCTTTGTTGACAATTAAGTTATTTTAATGGTAATTAAGATCTAATAATAGTTTATAATAAAAGAAGCATTCTTTTGCAACAATGAACCTATAGTAGTAGTTAGGGGTGTTCATAGATTAGATCATATTCATATAAATCCACAGTATTTATCCGTATCTGATATGTAATTTGAGGATATGATCTGATCTGTAAGATGATCGGATTGGATCGAATCGGATCCACACTCTAATCAGATAGAAATAAATATGTTTACAAAAGTAAACAAAAAAATTATTGACTTTTTTTATAAAAATAAAATTTTTTAATATTTTTTATTTTATGGATATATTTGATATCTGATCCAAACATAAAAACTGCGAATATCGAATTTGATCTAATGAGTTTAGTGTGGATTGGATCGAAATTTCAGCCATATCCCATCCGTAAACACCCCTAGCAATAATAACTAAAAAATTATAATGATTATATTTTTAACTAAGAGGAAGTGCAAAAAAAAGTACTAAACTAAATACAAGAACATTTAATCAAATATTAAAATTTTTTTATGTAAATAATCTTTTAAAAAAAATCTAATAGTTAATCTATTACCTTTTTTGTTTTAGTCTAAATTAAATATTTTTTATTATTTTTGAAAAGAAAATTTTTTAAGAAATTTAATAATATGTGATGAGAAACACCGAATAAATTATACATAAATCAATTAAAACACAACATAAAAACATCTTTAAAAAAAGACGTTTTAGGCCTCTTTATTTGAGTAGTGGCCTCCTTTTATAAAAGAGAGAAAATAGGTCATAACTATAATAGAGTAAGCAGGGCACGTGCTGTGGCAGTTCCCAACTTCCTATCAATTATCATTATTTTTTTTTCACGATCCCACTCCCATATTCTATTAAATCTTCGCCCACTTGCATAATTATTTGATCCCATTCATTGAAATTTAACCACCAAATCCAATTCCAATACCCTCTATATAAACTCACACCCCCCAACTCTATCTTCACCAACAACCTTTCAACTTCCAAAGCTCTCTACTCTGGTTTGTTTTCTCTCCCTTACTTTCCCATGGCTGCAACGATGGCTTTTATGTCCTCCATTATTCTCTTTCATCTCTTAACAATCTCATCAGCCATGGACATGTCCATCACCACCAACCAGCAGCCACAACAACCGAACACGATGAGAACCGACGATGAAGTCATGATCATGTACGAGGAATGGTTGGTGAAGCACCAAAAGGTGTACAATGGGTTGGGAGAGAAAGACAAGAGGTTCCAAGTTTTTAAGGATAACTTGGGTTTCATTGATGAACACAACACACACAAAAACACCACATACAAACTTGGGTTGAATAGGTTCGCTGATTTGACGAATGAAGAGTACAGAGCAATGTATTTGGGGACAAAGAGTGATCCCAACCGCAGGATCATCAAGGCCAAGATCAGCGCCGGCAACCGTTACGCTTATAGCGCACGTGACCGGTTGCCGGTGCACGTGGATTGGAGGTCCAAAGGTGCACTTGCACCCGTCAAGGATCAGGGAAGCTGTGGTAAGATTATTTATTTTATTTGCCTTTTCTGTGTTTAAGATAACATTTGCTAACCAAGCTAAGGTTACATTTTAATTAGCTAGATAAGGACTCAATTTAAATTCAAGAGTAACAAAATCTAATCAAAAGATCACATGCATGTTATCCCAATTGAGAAGAAAGGAATTTCAAAAGCTAAAAAGATAGATACGAAATTTTATTTTAAACAAGGAAAAGTTACAACATTATTTACAAATTAGTTGAATTACAAGTTATTTTCAACATTAAAATGATTTAATTAGCGTAAAAAAATATACTACCACTAGTCAAGTAGTCATACATCTACTACTAGTCAAAATTAAAAATTCAAAATTGTGAAAATCTTTGACATAATTTTTTAAAATAAAAATTAAATAATTAAATTTTCCTTATTATTTTTTTATTAATAAAATGATGGGCTTGATACTTTGACGGAACTTGGAATAGAGTTGGATACTTGGATGGACCTTAGTTGTAATAATATACTATTGAATTCGATTTTTAAAAACTGTGTAAACTATACATTCAAGTATTTTTATGATCAAATTCAATCAAATTAAATAATAAGAAGTGGAATAATAATGTTAGTCATAACTAATTTTTGTTATATAATAAAAAAGAGGAGTGTAGGGGCAGTAATTTTTTAATTTTGTAACCATCAATTGGTCATAATAGTGTTTTTAATGGAGTGAAATTAAATTCAATGGTACGGACTTTTTAAAAAGTTACTGGCCCCTAGACTTTCCCATAAAAAAAAAATTTGATGTATAGCC
>NC_029785.2:20450496-20453366 GCF_000816755.2 Arachis ipaensis
TATTCATCTAGTTGATACAATACACATTAGTCGATGATTTTATAATTTTATATTTTATATGTAATTTTTATTTAATTTGTTATATATATAAAAAATTTTTTTAGCCAAGAATAAATCACTATTTCTATCAATGAAAAATTAGAATGCTAACGAATTTAATTATGAATAAACAAAATTATTTTTATATCCTTAAAAAAAAATTAATCTTTGTATTATAAAAGTATCCAAATATTAGTTTTATTTATGGATAAATTTGTTGATATTTTAAAGTAGAATGGTAGTTAATCATCTTTTATATGTATAAAATTAATTTTTATAGGGAGAAATAGTAGTTTATTTTTTGTTAATAGTTAATTAATTTGGATGTATTATTGACGATGCAGGAAGTTGTTGGGCATTCTCAACAATAGCTGCAGTGGAATCCATAAATAAGATAGTAACAGGGAAGCTTGTGAGTTTGTCAGAACAAGAACTTGTTGACTGTGACAAAGCATTCAACGAAGGCTGCAATGGTGGTCTCATGGACTATGCCTTCCAATTCATCATTGCAAACGGTGGCATAGACACCGAGCAACACTATCCATACAAGGGCATTGATGGCACATGTGATCCAACCAGAGTTAGTCACGCTCTCACTTAGTCTTTTGAACAGAGTAACTGAATTGATTCTAATCATATTTTGGGGTATTACAGAAGAATGCTAAGGTAGTGAGCATCGATGGGTACGAGGATGTTCCGGTGAATGATGAGAAGGCTTTGAAGAAAGCTGTTGCTCATCAGCCTGTCAGCGTTGCTATTGAAGCCTCTGGCAGGGCCTTGCAACTCTACGACTCAGTAAGCTTCAATTTCTTTTTTCTTTTAAAAGAAAGAATTCAACACAATAAAATGAAATATAGTAAGTTTCAAAAGTAATTTTTTTTTTTAACTTTTGACTTATGAAAAGTAGTAATATTAATGTTTGATACAATTTTCAAAACCAAATTGTGGCTTTTTAATAAGCTATTTAGGAGCTTATACAGAAGATAAAAAAAAAATGACTTCTCTCATAATACTTCTACTTTTTATCATATTTTTATAAAATAAGCACTTTTAAAACTAAAAACACAAATACTAAATAACTTATTTATAAGCTTCTTTTAATATAATCATTTATTATTTAAGTTATTTTTTCGAAAGGAGCTTAATTAAGCTGTTTCTCCAAATTGGACCTAAGTATTTAAATAATTTAAGAAGAATATTAAAGAATTATTAGAATTTATTATTTTTTGTTATCAATTAGTCATTAATGTTTAAAAGTATAGAATAAAGAGATTATTAGATTAAAAAAATTAAACTAAAAAAATTGAGTTAATGACTAAATGACGTCCAAAAATAATAAATTCTGATAATTTCCTAACATTTTTCATAATTTAAATCAAATCCTCTGGTAGGGCCTTACAACTCTATAACTCAGTAGACTAGTTTTTTTGGGTGAAAAGAAAAAGCCAACACAATAAAGTAGAACATAGTAAAAGACTAAATACTTAAACAATTAAAATCAAATTAAACTACACCTTTATCAATTTCATTAATAAAAACCAACCTAAATTAAATTATTAATGGATAATGCTTTGATATAAAATACGATAATTATGTGACTAATAACAGTTTAAATTCTTTATCAATTTGATCCTATTAGCAAATAAATTGATTTGATCTGAGACTTGGGTTCATGAGCTAGCGTCTCCAATTCAAGAATGTGGAAGCACAATTTCATATAAAAGATTGGCTCAAGGAACTATTTTACAGAATGGAACAGCATAATGATAATGATATTTGCTTATAAATGTTTCTGACTGTGTTTGTTTGCAGGGTGTGTTTACGGGTAGATGTGGAACAAGTTTAGATCATGGTGTGGTTGTAGTTGGATATGGAACCGAAAATGGTGTAGACTATTGGCTTGTGAGGAATTCATGGGGCAAGAATTGGGGCGAGGATGGCTACTTCAAGTTGCAGCGTAACGTGAGAGGCACCAATACTGGCAAATGTGGAATCGCCATGGAAGCCTCGTACCCGGTGAAGAATGGCGCAAACGCCGCAATCCAGAACCCGGCTTCCCAGAGAACTGGAGGGAGTGTTAGCAGCGCTTGAATTTGAAACAGCTTGAGTTGCAAGAAAGTTTTATGTTTCTGCTGCCTTAGATTATGTTCTGTTTGGATATGCCTATAAAATTATTGGGCTGTTATTGTATATATTTATAGACATATATATTTCTTCACGTGGAAGGTTCCCCTGAAGAACATCGCTCCCTGAACAAATGTTTGTATTGGTTTTCAATTATTGTTATTCAAGTTGAATGTTTAATTTGAAGTACTTGATTATCTTCCAGTTTTCTTGTTATGTTTCTGTTCAAGGCCCTGCTATAGGCATCTTATTCAACCTTTAAAGCTAGCTATAACTATTATTAAGGTAGCATTTGGTAGAGAAGCAGAGACTGAGAGAGACAAAGACCGACTGAAATAAATTTTAGTATTCTATTTGGTGAAAAGTGGGAGACAAAAATTAAAACAAGAATAAAATTCTAATTTAATTTTCACAAAGAGTAAAATTAGAATTAATTAATTAAAATGAGAGTATTTTAGGTATAAAATATTATTAAAATTTCAGTTTCTGTCTTTAAAAATTTCAGTCTCCGTGTCTCAAAATTTTAGAGACAAACATATAAATTTTAGTACCAATCTTTGAATAAATAAATATAATATTAAGTCTCAATCTTTCAGTTTCTGTCCCAATATCTCAAAAAACGTTACCTAATAGTCTAAGAATAAACCCATCACATTCTGATAGAATCATTTAAATGTAATGCTAATTATGAAAGATGATGAATGATT
>NC_029785.2:20453409-20458794 GCF_000816755.2 Arachis ipaensis
TTGAAAAATTTGGTTCTTATATTTTCTTTATATTTCTGTTATTGTCAAATGAAATAAATTTTTTGGCTGCGGATACTATAACTTTTAGATATGTTGATGTCCATTTAATAGTTTGTGATTTCTTTCAAAAAATGGGCAATTCAATTTTTTCAAAGGTAAGAGACTCAAACTTTTAACAGAAATTATATTTAATGAAGTTTGAAAGGAATGACTTTATACGCATATAAATAGAAAAGCAAGTTGTCAAGACAAGAACACACAATAATATTTAAATATAAAAATATTTTTTATTGGTTTTTTAACTAAAATAAAATAAAAAAATTATTATTTTTTCAAACACGATTTTTGAACTTTAATTTTTTAAATACGATTTTTTTTTTTCATTTGAGCAAGTTCGCTGCACCCCGACTAACTCTATAAAATTTAGCAAGTTTGCCTTACTCTCGGCAAACTCTATAAATTTTATAGAGTTCGCCTTGTAACACCCTACCACACAGAGTTTTACACCTAGGATGTAAAACAGAGGTGGTGTGGTATTACGACCTCTAAAATAAAATAAATATTAATACATAACAAAGGATAATATATACTAGGAGTCTTGAAAAATGGGTAAAACAAAATCGCAAAAATAAAAAGCGCAACGCTCAAGGAATAGGAATATTTGCGTGCTAAAAAACCTTAATAGGAAATAATAAAGATAAGTAAGAGAGTAAAGGAAAACCAAGGAAATAGCATAACTAGCCCCTGACTCAGCTTGCGAAGCTAAGGCTGGCCGGAGGATTTAAATATACATATAAACATACATAAGTATCCCCAAAATACCAAATTAACTCCTATCTCTCCCTCAACCGATAAGAGGACCTCAACCTCTAAGAGGAGCAGCATACGCAAGTTACTTGGAGAGTAAGCTAAATACATATATACAAATATACAAACAGAAATCCAAAATACACCCAAAAACTACTTCGTTTCAAGGATCCAGACGCCTAGCGAGGAGAAAGCTCTTCTTCCCCATTTCAGCATCAACAGCGCTGAAAACAGATTGGGGGAGAGGAGGAGATCCCTAACCCTCATCCAAGCTTCAAACCACCGTATCTTCCTCGTTTGAGCTCCGATCGCCGCACCGTTTGCGGCCACGCGTCCAGTGCGTCGAGCTCTACCTTTCTATCTAAACAATTTCACTGGTAAGCCTCATATTTGATTCAGAATCTCTATTCCCCTTTCTTTGGTAAAATTAAAATCCTATAGTGAAATCTTGTCCAATTTTGTATTCTAGGTTCAAGTTAGCTTCCGGGACTTATGGGCTCAAGCTATTGAGCATATGGGTATGGTATAGACACCCTAATCCTAGATCAATCTTGTATTTATAATGAGAAAACTGAAATTGGAACATGTATATGAATTAGGTGTAGATTAAGTGGGTATATATGCATTGGAATTGAATTGGGAGTATGTGGAGGCTTGTTGGTGATCAAAGCTTGGTTTGGGGCTGTTTTAATTGAGCTTGGAGGGGCTGTGTTTTGTGTTGTGAGGCTGCCTTGGGTGAAACTAAGTGATCGGCCAAGGTATGTGTTCATACATCGGTTCGAGCTATAAAAGACCGGGTTGGCCGACCTCTTAGAAGGTTGGCCCATGACCGACCTCTTAGAAGGTTGGCCCATGACCGACCTCTTCGAAAGCTGGCCCATTACCGACCTCTTCACAAAGAGTTCGGACAAATCGTCAAAAGAGCCTAAAGCAGGCCCAAACGAAGGAACACAGCCCAATCTAAAGGCAGCCAAAGCCTAGAAAGATAAAGGCAGTTTCCCTTAAAGATAAGATGACTTCACTCAAAGATAAGATAAGATAAGATAACTATCTTATCTCCAGAAAGGTCGTCACTCCACACTACTATAAATACACTAGAGCACCCAGGTATAACTCATACTCTGATTCTACTAAAAACCTGCTTAAAGCCCATGCTAATTTAAGCATCGGAGTCTCTTGCAGGTACCACCACCCTCCGGTGACGAAGGATCAGCAGCATCTCCAGCTCCACCAGTTCCATCAGGTCGGACATGACAGCTCTGACCATCAGATCCAACAGGTCAGACACGACTGCTCCGACCACCAAATCCAACAAGTCGGACACGACAGCTTTGGCCACCACAGCAGATCTCATCCGAGATCGACCTTCAGTTTCAGGTAACCCTCAGAACATTGGCGCCGTTGTCAGGGAACCTGGAAGTCATCCCATTATCATGGTAGACAACCTTGACAACGTACACAACTCCGGTTTGGAAGAAAGACCTCCACTTAAAAATACGGAGGTCACATCAAAAGATGCACCTCAAAACAAGGGGGATAAACAACCCTCAAATACAGAAATTTTGGAAGCTATCCGTGAGCAACAGAATCACCTTAAACAGCTGAAACAAGAAGCTGAACATCAACGGGAAGCCAAAAGAGACCTTCGGAGAGAAACAAGATGACGTCAAAAGCTAGAGGACAAGCTCTTAAAGCTCGAAGCTGATCTCAAAACCAAGACCGCTCGATCCAGTCATGAAGATAGCCCCCACAAAGATCAAGACCCATTCACCAAAGAGATCATGAAAACTAAAGTCCCAAAGGACTTCAAAGCTCCAAACATGACCCCGTACGACGGCACATCGGATCCAAGCCATCACCTCAGCAATTTCAGAAGCAAAATGTATCTCACTGGCGCCTCAGACGCCATTCGATACAAAGCCTTCCCGACTATCCTAACGAAGACAGCAATAAAGTGGTTCAACAGTTTGCCTCCAAGATCCATCACAAGTTTTGATGACCTTGCTAAAAAGTTCCTCGCCAGGTTCTCCATCCAGAAAGATAAAGCCAAACACGCTCCAAGCTTGCTGGGAATTAAACAAGGAGATCGGGAAAGCCTTCATAGCTACATGGAAAGATTCAACAAAGCATGCCTTGACATACAAATTCTTCCAACAGAAGCGGCCATCATGGGACTCATCAATGGCCTAAGAGAAGGACCTTTCAGCCACTCAATATCCAAGAAGTACTAAACATCTCTAAACGAGGTTTAAGAAAGGGCAGAAAAATATATCAATATGGAGGAGAACTCCCGATTGGGAGACAGCTCAAAAACCGGATTCTCCTAACCCACCACGGGACAAGGATAAAGAATCCAAGAAAAAAGAAGATCAACCCGGTGAGAAGCCTAGAAAATACCACAATTACACCCCTCTTCGGGTGTCTCTTATGGATGTTACCGAGAAATATGCAACACTGAGAAGATCCCACCACCTCACCCAATCAAAAACAAAAGAGGGGGAAGTCGGACAGAATACTGCGAGTACCACCGAATCTACGGACATCCTACTAACGAGTGTTTCGACCTAAAGAATGTCATAGAGAAATTGGCAAGAGAAGGGCGATTAGATCGGTACTTAGCCAATAAAGCGGATGAACAAAAAAAAATAAGAAGGGACGAAGAGGTCGGACGAGTTGAACATCCACCTCACACCGAAGAGGTCGGACAAGTTAAACGTCCACCTCACACCGAAGAGGTCGCACGAGTTGAACGTCCACCTCTCACCGAAGAGGTCGGACGAGTTGAACATCCATCCCTGAGAGACAGGTTCATATGATAAATGGAGGATTTGCAGGAGGAGTGATCTCTAAATCATCTCGCAAAAGACAAATCAAAGAGGTATATTAAGGAAGAGAGAGAGGTTTGAATAGGACAACGGAGTGCAAACAAGCCTTCTGAGATTTCAAAAATTCTTGGGGCAACCACCTATTCTTACCTGACCACGGGAAGATGAAAAACTCATATTATACCTCGCAGTGGGAAGTCGGGCAATAGCCTCAGCACTAGTCAGAGAAGACGAAAGTGGGCAACAACCCGTCTACTGCATCATCAAGGCTCTACAAGGGGCCGAACTAAACTATCAAAAGATAGAAAAGTTCGCCTACGCCCTCATACTCACTTCTCGACGACTCCGCCTATACTTTCAAGCTCACACTATCAGAGTTCGGAACAACCAGCCCTTAAAAGGCATCCTACAGAAAACAGACTTAGCTAGAAGAACCCTACAGTGGGCAGTCGAGTTATCCAAATTCGATCTTCAGCTTGGACAGCCATCAAATCACAGTATCTGGCTGACTTCATTGCAGAGTACACTGACACCCCGGGAACTCCCACAAAATAGAATCTCTACGTGGATGACTCTTCAAACAAAACCGGGAATGGCACAGGTGTAATTATAGAAAGCGATCAGGAACCCAAATCGAGCTAAATAACCAAGCTGAATACGAGGCACTACTGGCTGGTTTAAGGCTGGCTAAGGAGGTAGGAGTTCAAAAGCTTACCGTGTTCAGTAATTCACAAGTAGTCACCTCACAAATAGAAGGGAGCTACCAAGCTAAGGATCCCACCATGAAAAAATACCTGGACAAAACCAGAGAATAGCTCAGACAATTCGGGGGATATGAGGTCCGACATATACCTCGGGAACAGAATGTCCGAGCTGATGCACTTTCAAAACTAGCCAACACCAAACCAGGGGGCAATAATAGAAGCCTCTTCTAGAAAACACTGCAAAATCCATCAATCTCGGAGGAAGAAAAGGTCCTAACCATATCAGGTCAGGGTCGTTCCCTCGGAGTCAAGGAAGGAAAACAAACCCTATCCTCAGGGTCCGGCGACACCAACTCATGATTCTTCTCCTCATCCTTATCCCTACAAGTTCTATGGAACCTCCTAAGTCGCACACAATACTCAAGAACACACATTAAAACTATGAAATCCAGCCAGTCAGACATGCCATCTGGGATCTTAGTAGACATCTCAGTAATGTTTTTGCGGGAAGACTGGTATGCGAAATTGCTACTCAGGTTGTGAATTGTTGTTCGAAATTGATTCCCTGGCAATGGCACCAAAAACGGATGCACAGGACCATGGTCTAAACATATCTTCACAACTTCGCATAACTAACCAGCAAGTGCACTGGGTCATCCAAGTAATACCTTACGTGAGTAAGGGTCGAATCCCACGGAGATTGTGTGCCAGTTTGGGCGTTCAACTCTGGTTTTGGTTCCTTTTCTGGCGCTGGACGCCAGATTTGGGCAGAGAGCTGGCGTTGAACGCCAGTTTGCGTCGTCTAAACTTGGCCAAAGTATAGATTATTATACATTTCTGGAAAGCCCTGGATGTCTACTTTCCAACGCAATTGGAAGCGCGCCATTTCGAGTTCTGTAGCTCCAGAAAATCCACTTTGAGTGAAGGAAGGTCAGAATCCAACAGCATCAGCAGTCCTTCTTCAACCCCTGAATTTGATTTTTGCTCAAGTCCCTCAATTTCAGTCAGAAAATACCTGAAATCACAGAAAAACACACAAACTCATAGTA
>NC_029785.2:20458900-20491729 GCF_000816755.2 Arachis ipaensis
ATGATGGAGTGCTCTTGATGTTCCACCCTTAGTTGTCCCATATGGGAATTCAATTCTTCTAGGGAGTTGTTGATTTGCTCCCAGTAGTTTTGTGGAGGAAAGTGCATTTGAGGCATCTCCGGGATCTCATAGTGATGAGCTTCATACGCCTCTTGAGCTCCATGAATGGGCTCTCTTGCTTGCTCCATCTTTTTCTTAGTGATGGGCTTGTCCTCTTTAATGAGGATATCTCCCTCTATGTCAATCCCAGCTGAATTGCATAGGTGGCAAATGAGGTGAGGAAAGGCTAACCTTACCATAGTGGAGGACTTGTCAACCACCTTGTAGAGTTCTTGAGGTATAATCTCATGAACTTCCACCTCTTCTCCAGTCATGATGCTATGGATCATGATGGCCCGGTCTATAGTAACTTCAGACCGGTTGCTAGTGGGAATGATTGAGCATTGAATGAACTCCAACCATCCTCTAGCTACAGGCTTGAGGTCCACTCTCCTTAGTAGAACCGGCTTGCCTTTGGAGTCAATCTTCCATTGAGCTCCTTCCACGCATATGTCCATAAGGACTTGGTCCAACCTTTGATTAAAGTTGACCCTTCTAGTATAGGGGCGTTCATCTCCTTGCATCATGGGCAAGTTAAACGCCAACCTCACATTCTCCGGACTAAAATCTAAGTATTTCCCCCGAACCATTGTAACATAGTTCTTTGGATCCGGGTTCTTACTTTGATCATGGTTCTTGGTGATCCATGCATTAGCATAGAACTCTTGAACCATTAGGATGCCGACTTGTTGGATGGGATTTGTTAGAACTTCCCAACCTCTTCTTTGAATTTCATGTCGGATCTCCGGATACTCATTTCTTTTGAGTTTGAAAGGGACCTCAGGGATCACCTTCTTCTTGGCCACAACATCATAGAAGTGGTCTTGATGGGCTTTGGAGATGAACCTTTCCATCTCCCATGACTCGGAGGTGGAAGCTTTTGTCTTCCCTTCCCCCTTTCTAGAGGATTCTCCGATCTTAGGTGCCATCAATGGTAATGGAAAAACAAAAAGCTTATGCTTTTACCACACCAAACTTAGAATTTTGCTCGCCCTCGAGCAAGAGGAGAAAGAATAGATGAAGAAGAAGAAGAAATGGAGGAGAGGGAGAAAGTGATGTGGTTCGGCCAAGAAGGGTGTAGAGGGATTGTGTTGTGTGAATTTGAAGAAGAATGGAGGGCTTTATATAGGGAAGGGAGGGGGGGAAGGTTTCGGCCATATGGGGGGGTTTGGGTGGGAAATTGGTTTTGAATTTTGAAGGTAGGTGGGGTTTATGAGGTAGGTTTATGGGGAAGAGTGGATGGATGTGAGTGGTGAAGAGGTGATGGGGAAGAGAGATTGAGGTGATTGGTGAAGGGTTTTTGGGGAAGAGTGTTTATGGGGTTGTGTGAAAGAGAGTGGTGAGAAGAAGTAAGTGAAGGTAGGTGGGGATCCTGTGGGGTCCACAGATCCTGAGGTGTTCAAGGATTTACATCCCTGCACCCATTAAACATGTGAAAATGCCTTTGCACACAACTCTGGGCGTTCAGCGCCAGGTTGGTGGCCATTTTGGGCGTTCAACGCCCATTTGTGTGCCATTTCTGGCGTTGAACGCCAGAACCAAGCCTGTTCTGGCGTTCAGCGCCCAGAAGCTGCCCATTTTGGGCGTTCAGCGCCAGAACCATGCTCTGTTCTGGCGCTAAACGCCAGACAGATGCTCCTCCAGGGTGTGATTTTTCTTCTGCTGTTTTTGATTCTGTTTTCAATTTTTCTATTTATTTTGATATGGATCTTTTATACCACAGTATAGGGATCCCTTTGTGAGTGGAAGAAAAGAGGGAGACAAAGAATGTGATGTAAAGAAAGAAACACAACTGTGAGGAGGGCAGAGATGTGAGATGAGATGTTAGTAAATGAATAAATAAATAGAATAAGATGGGAGAGGGGGAATTTTCAAAAATAATTTTTGAAAAAGAGTTAGTGATTTTCGAAAATAGTTTTTGAAAAAGGTTAGTATTTTTTTTCGAAATTTTTTTTTTTAAAAATCAAAAATAAAAATAATTAGTTAATAAAAAAGAAATTTTTGAAAAGGAGGGAAGATATTTTTGAAAATTAGAGAGAGAGAGAGTTAGTTAGTTAGATAGTTTTGAAAAAGTTAAGAAACAAACAAAAAGTTAGTTAGTTAGTTGAAACAAATTTGAAAATCAATTTTGAAAAGATAAGAAGTTAGGAAGTTAGAGAAGATATTTTGAAATCAAATTTTTGAAAAAGATAAGAAGATATTTTGAAAAGATATGATAGAAATTAGTTTTGAAAAAGATTTGATTTTTAAAATCACAATTAATGACTTGATTCACAAGAAATCACAAGATATGATTCTAGAACTCAAAGTTTGAATCTTTCTTAACAAGCAAGTAACAAACTTGAAATTTTTAAATCAAAACATTAATTGTTATTGTTATTTTCGAAAATTATGATATAAAATTAAGAAAAAGATTTTTGAAAAATATTTTTGGAATTTTCGAAAATAACTAAGAAGTTTGAAAAAGATTTGATTTTTGAAAAAGATTTTGAAAAAGATAAGATTTTCAAATTGAAAATTTGATTTGACTCATAAAAAACAACTAGATTTTTTTTAAAATTTTGAAAAAGTCAAATCTAATTTTCGAATTTGATGAGAGAAAAAGGGAAAGATATTTTTTTTGATTTTTGAATTTTTATGATGAGAGAGAAAAAATTAAAAACATCATTTTCATGTTTTTCTCTTTTATTTTTGAATCAAAACAAGGAATGCATGCAAGAACTCTATGAATGTCAAGATGAACACCAAGAACACTATGAAGATCATGATGAACATCAAGAACACAATTTTGAAAAATTTTTAATGCAAAGAAAACATGCAAGACACCAAACTTAGAATTCTTTAATTCTTAGACACTAAGAATTCAAGAATGCATATGAAAAACAACATACAACACAAAACAAAAAATCATCAAGATCAAACAAGAAGACTCACCAAGAACAACTTGAAGATCATGAAGAACACTATGAATGCATGAAATTTTCGAAAAATGCAAGATGCATATGCAAGTGACACCAAACTTATAACATGACTCAAGACTCAAACAAGAACAAAAAATATTTTTGATTTTTTATGATTTTATGATTTTTTTGATTTTTTCAAAAATTATTTAGTAAAAGAAAAATAAGGATTCTAAAATTTTTAATATGAATTCCAGAAATCTTGCATTCTTAGTCTAAAGCTTCAGTCCAGGAATTAGACATGGCTCACTAGCCAGCCAAGCTTTCAATGAAAGCTCCGGTCCAAAACACTAGACATGGCCAATGGCCAGCCAAGCTTCAGCATGTAATTCAGACATGACATGCCTAACATACCCTACAGTCGTGTAACAACTGATGGTTGGAAGCCTCAGTCCAAAAGAATTTAGACATGGCTTTACAGCCAGCCAGGCTTCACATGCTTCATGAAACACTAGAATTCATTCTTTAAAAATTTTGAATAAATTTTTTTTTCGAAAACAGGTGAGAAAATTTTGAAATATTTTTGAAAAATTTTTTTGAAAAGAAAACAAAAAGAAAATTACCTAATCTGAGCAACAAGATGAACCGTCAGTTGTCCAAACTCGAACAATCCCCGGCAACGGCGCCAAAAACTTGGTAAGCGAAATTGTTACTCAGGTTGTGAATTGTTGTTCGAAATTGATTCCCTGGCAATGGCACCAAAAATGGATGCATAGGACCATGGTCTAAACATATCTTCACAACTTCGCATAACTAACCAGCAAGTGCACTGGGTCGTCCAAGTAATACCTTACGTGAGTAAGGGTCGAATCCCACGGAGATTGTCGGTATGAAGCAAGCTATGGTCACCTTATAAATCTCAGTCAGGTGAATATCAATTGATAATGGTGTTTTCGAATAATAAATAATAGAATAGGGATAGAGGTACTTATGTAAATCATTGGTAGGAATTTCAGATAAGCGAATGGAGATGCTTTTCGTTCCTCTGAACCTCTGCTTTTCTGCTATCTTCATCCAATCAGTCTTACTCCTTTCCATGGCTGGCTTTATGTGATACATCACCACTGTCAATGGCTACTTTCGGTCATCTCTCGGGAAAATGATCCAATGCCCTGTCACGGCACGGCTAATCGTCTGGAGGCATCACCCTTGTCAATGGCTTCATCTTATCCTCTCAGTGAAAATGGTCAACGCACCCTGTCACGGCACGACTATTCATCTGTCGGTTCTCGATCATGTTAGAATAGGATTTACTATCCTTTTGCGTCTGTCACTAACGCCCCGCAATCGCGAGTTCGGAGCTCGTCACAGTCATCCAATCATTGAATCCTACTCGGAATACCACAGACAAGGTTTAGACCTTCCGGATTCTCTTGAATGCCGCCATCATTCTAGCTTACACCACGAAGATTCTGGTTAAGAGATCTAAGAGATACTCATTCAGTCTAAGGTAGAACGGAAGTGGTTGTCAGGCACGCGTTCATAGGGAATGATGATGATTGTCACGTTCATCACATTCAGGTTGAAGTGCGAATGAATATCTTAGAAGCGAAATAAGATGAATTGAATAGAAAACAGTAGTACTTTGCATTAATCTTTGAGGAACAGCAGAGCTCCACACCTTAATCTATGGAGTGTAGAAACTCTACCGTATGAAAATACATAAGTGAAGGTCCAGGCATGGCCGAGATGGCCAGCCCCCAAAACGTGATCACAGGATCCAAATACAATCCAGGATGCCTAATACAATAGTAAGAGGTCCTATTTATAATAAACTAGTCACTAGGGTTTACATGAGTGAGTAATTGATGCATAAATCCACTTCCGGGGCCCACTTGGTGTGTGCTTGGGCTGAGCTTAAGTGTTACACGTGTAGAGGTCATTCTTGGAGTTGAACGCCAGTTTTTGTGCCAGTTTGGGCGTTCAACTCTGGTTTTGGATCCTTTTCTGGCGCTGGACGCCAGATTTGGGCAGAGAGCTGGCGTTGAACGCCAGTTTGCGTCATCTAAACTTGGCCAAAGTATGGACTATTATACATTTCTGGAAAGCCCTGAATGTCTACTTTTCAACGCAATTGGAAGCGCGCCATTTCAAGTTCTGTAGCTCCAGAAAATCCACTTTGAGTGCAGGGAGGTCAGAATCCAACAGCATCAGCAGTCCTTCTTCAACCCCTGAATTTGATTTTTGCTCAAGTCCCTCAATTTCAGTCAGAAAATACCTAAAATCACAGAAAAACACACAAACTCATAGTAAAGTCCAGAACTGTGAATTTAACATAAAAACTAATGAAAACATCCCTAAAAGTAACTAGATCCTACTAAAAACATACTAAAAACAATGTCAAAAAGCGTATAAATTATCCGCTCATCAAAGGCATAGGTCAAATATTTCTACAGTAAGAAAAAAATGGGATTACTACCAAACAACTCGGGCAAATAAGGAAACAAATCGGACAATAACAGTAAAACATCAAGTGTCAGATACATCAGTAAAAGGAAAACCCCAGGACTCACACGAAAGTCCAGGGGCACCCTTTGGAGGCAATAACAGGGCAAGAACACAGAGAAGAGAAGTCAAAAATCTAGAACTTTTGTACAAAAGGAGTCAGGCAACGATGAAAAGAAACAGGAACATCAACAAAACCCTAAGCAAAGCACACATTCTTCTCAAAGGCGAACGACAAAAGAAAAGTCACAACAAATGATCAAAGACGCAAACTTTTTGCAGAAAGAACCAAAGTTCTTCAGAGCAAAAACCCAAATACAAAGTCAAAGCTTTACATCAAAAGCATGCACAGTCGTCGAAAGTAAAAAAAAAGAAGAAAGAGAAAAGAATGACTAACCTGCAGAAAAGAAGATGAGAAACGGCTCAAATCAAGAACAACGAAGATACCAACTCCTAAACTCAAGGGGAAGAGCTCGACCTACTTCCAGAAGTCCAAGAAAAAGTTCGGATTAGAGAGGAAGCACTAAAGCGTCGAATGGACCTAAGGTCAGTCAGGAGAAGGGAAGCTAGTAGCCAATTGGAAAGGACCATACCAAGTTGTTCAGAAGTATTGGGGAAAGGTCACCACAAAGTGTCCGACCTCGAGGGGCGAGAGCTACCAAGGTCATGGCATGCCTGCAATCTAAGAAGGGCGCCAGGCCGAGATCTAAGAGATTGCCCGACTTAGAAGGTTTGCAGATTTCCTAAAAAGTTTCCTACCAAGACGCATTAATCTGGGCGCAAAAATTCATCGACCTATCACGACAAGGTCGGCAAGATGAAAACCAAATACCTCGCCCGATCACGACAAGGTCGGCAAGGTGAAAATCAAATTCACCGCCCGATTTCGACAAGGTCGGCAAAGATGAAAACCAAATTCATCTCCCGATTTCGACAAGGTCGGCAAAGATGAAAATCAAATTCATCGTCCGATTTCGACAGAGATCGGCAAGGTGAAAGCGATAAAAATAGATTAATGCAAGAAGTTATAAAAAGTAATTCATAAAAAGTGGCCTGACGAGGTCTAACTAAAAATAACTTAGCCTGGACCGACCAGAGAAGTCGGACCAACGAAAGCTACAAATTGGACCGACAAGCGAAGTCGACCAACGAAAGCTACAGATTGGACCGACAAGCAAAGTCGACCAACGAAAGCTACAAATTGGTCCGACAAAGAAGTCGGACCAACGAAAGCCACAGCTCGGATCGACACGAGAAGTTGGACCAATGAAAAGCGTGCGCTAAAAGGGACATAGCTCTGCCCAAAAAGCCACGGCTCCACGACAAGGCTATCAAAATTATTCAGACTAACTAAAAAGGTACTACCAAGAACACTAAAAAGTTGTCGGACAAGTTAGCCCCAAAGGTCATCCCGCCTAAACAGAAGACGGACTAAACAAGATCTAATAAAAAAGAGGCCGGACAGCAAAGTACCAACACTCTATAAACATCTCACAAAGGCCAAGGAAAGGTCAAAAGGCCAAAGCCAGAAGTGCTTCACTGAAAAATACGAAGTCTTGAAAAAAGACACTACTTAAAAAGCGAAAAGCACGGCCTCAAAGACGGAGCTAAAAAGTCATCCAAACAAACTATAAAGAAAAGGTTCCTTATTGGAACACTACCTAAAAGGATGTTGGAATGTGACTAAAAAGCCCGGGGAGCAAAGTCGTACAGATCGACATCAGCTAAGAAGAGGCGCAAAAACGATCTCAAAAAAGAACAAGCCAAAAGGTTGGGAAACAACTTAAGGCTCAAATGTGCTTAGCTAAAAGGGATACAACTCCACTCAAAGAAGGCACAATATCAAACAGGGCTACGAACATCATCCGAGACTAAAAAAGGTTCTAAATAAAGAACACTAAAAAGTCATCGGACAAGTCACTAAGAACCCGGATATCAAGCCGCAAGGATAACTTCGCCAAAGCAGAGGGTTGTCAACACAAACTTAAAGCAAGGCGTGATCCAGAGGGCAAGGGTAGAAAACCTACACTACCACTCAAAAGAGGTCGAACTGGGAAGTACCAAACCTCTAATTTGCAACGATTGCAAAGCAATGAAGAAACAAGCCAAACAGATGCTTGAGCACGACTCCCTCAAAGGGATCAAAGCTAAGAAGCACGACCTCACAAGGAAGACCGAAGCTTAAGCAGGGGCACCGTTTCATACATTGGTTCGAGCTATAAAGGACCGAGTTGGCCGACCTCTTAGAAGGTTGGCCCATGACCGGCCTCTTAGAAGGTTGGCCCATGACCGACCTCTTGGAAAGCTAGCTCATTACCGACCTCTTCACAAAGAGTTCGGCCAAATCGTCAAAAGAGCCAAAAGTAGGCCCAAACGAAGGAACACAGCCCAATCTAAAGGCAGCCAAAGCCTAGAAAGATAAAGGTAGTTCCCCTTAAAGATAAGATGACTTCACTCAAAGATAAGATAAGATAAGATAACTATCTTATCTCCAGAAAGGTCACTCCACACTACTATAAATACACTGGAGCACCCAGGTATAACTCATACTCTGATTCTACTAAAAACCTGCTTAAAGCCCATGCTAACTTAAGCATCGGAGTCTCTTGCAGGTACCACCACCCTCCGGTGACGAAGGATCAGCAGCATCTCCAGCTCCACCAGTTCCATCAGGTCGGACACGACAGCTCCGACCACCAGATCCAACAGGTTGGACACGACTGCTCCGGCTACCAGATCCAACAAGTCAGACACAACAGCTCCGGCCACCACAGCAGATCTCATCCGAGATCGACCTTCAGTTTCAGGTAACCCTCGAAACAGTATGGTTTAAGTTTCGCACGTCTAATATTTACGGTGTTGTGAAAACTTAGGTTAGAGGAACCATAGGATAAGTTGAATTGTTAATTGCATTTAATGAGTAGTTTTGTAATGTTGTTGGAATAAATTGTTGATGAACATATAATGGAATTATGAGGTTATTAATTTTATACTCTTGGACTTGCTTATGATGGGTTGTGTTGATGTTGATATATTGATGGATTATGGTTGGTGTTTGTTAATAAAGAGTTGTTATGTGAGTTGATGGATTAATGTGTGTGAAGGGTTGATAATTACATTAGTGGAATGGTAATGTGTTGATGGAACAATGTGTGTGAAGGGTTGATATTTGCATTAATGGAATGGCATTTGTAAAGGATTGCTCATATAAAGGATTGCTCATATATATATATGCTAATGCAAAGTTGAGGTTATGGTTCATTGGATTGGTTAAAGGTAACTTGAAGTGGTTGTTGATGAGTTGGGAATGGAGAGGTTAGCAATATGCATGTTTTATAGGTAAGGAATTATGAATATGGTGAAAATGAGGTTTGGAAGTGTTTTGGTAAAAAGTGATTTTGGGTGAACTTTGAAGGTCCATAATTTTCTCCTCAAATTTTGGATTGAGTTGTGATTTGTTGCAAATAAAAGATGGTTTTAAGAGCTTTTGATTGATATCAATTTTTTGAAAAACATAATTTTATAGAGAAATTTATGGACGTTGAAAATCTGGTGTATGAATATGTGTTTAGGATGGCTAAACTGGATGCAGCAAGCTTTCTGGGCATTCTGCCCATTTTTTTGAAGGAACGCCCATCCACGCGTCCGCGTGGCTCACACGTACGCGTGGAGTAGAATTTTGGCAACGGATGCGCGAGAAGCATGCATACGCGTGTGTGAATATTCACGCGTATGCATGACTCACGCGTACGCATGACTTGATGTATGCTCCACACGTGCGCGTGGCCTACGCGTACGCATGGATGCTGCCTACTGCAGAAACTGGTTTTGACTGTTTTTAAATCAATTTTCAACTTCTAAACCTCCATTTTCTTTCCTTAAGGCTTAAAGTATGATTTTAGGTCCAGTGGATAAAAGAAGTTAGGAAAATGAGATAACTTGGGAATGAAGAAAAGGGGTGAACAAGATGAATTGTAAGGGAAGTGGTGTGAAGCTGAATGAATATACATCGCTATGGTTATAAAGAATCAATGTAAGAACGTGATGTGATAAATGATGAGTTTAAGATGATTGTGTGTGGCCGAGATGGTCGGAATGGCAAGGTCTGGGTATAATTCCGCTTGCGTAATTAATTTGAACACATGTTGGGATGGCAAGTTGAGGGTGGAAGTTCCTCTCTTGTCGTGATGTGGATGTGGGGAATGTGGAAAGACACTCTCCTTGGTATCATATCCCCCACGTTCTTCTCTGGTTGTAAGGTGGAAAGGCACACTCCTTCGATGTGGAAAGGCACTCTCCTTCGTATATCCTCCAGGAGAAGATGGAAAGGCACACTCCTTCGATGTGGAAAGGCACTCTCCTTCGTTTTTGATCCTCTTGGAGATGCGCAACCTAGAGACCAATGTCTGGATTAGCTACCAGATGTGTCGGGTTCTGGCAAAATAACCGACACGTGAGCTCACGGCCAGTAGGATAGACATTCATCATATGCATATGTGTGCTTTGTTTGCTATGCCTTAATTGGGAATGCCTAATTGATTATATACCTCTTGCTTCCTGTTATACTTGCTACTTGCACTATCTTCTCATTACTTGTGCGTGAATTTGTGTGGTTGTTTGTTTCTGTTGCATTATGGGTGATGGAGGGATGGAGGAAAAGGTGAAATAGTTTGGTGTTATGATAGGTTTGAAATTGAGTAAGTTAGGCAGAGATAGAATACCTACCCCTGTTTATGGCTTCTGTTTAGTAATTAAGTTGGATAATTGAGTAATAGAGTTCTAGGATTGCCTATGGCATTCTTAGGACCTTATTTATTATACGCGTGGCACTTTTACCATGCTGAGAACCTCCGGTTCTCATTCCATATTGTGTTGCTGTTTTTCAGATGCAGGTCGAGAGGCTCCTCGCTAGGCGTCTGGATCCTTGAAGCGAGTAGTTCTTGGGTGTATTTTGGATTTCTGTTTGTATATTTGTTTATATGTATTTAGCTTACTCTCCAAGTAACTTGCGTATGCTACTCCTCTTAGAGGTTGAGGGAGAGATTGGAGTTTATTTGGTATTTTGGTGTATTTTGGGATACTTATGTATGTTTATATGTATATTTAAAACCTTCGGCTAGCCTTAGCTTCGCAGGCTGAGTCAGGAGCTAGTTACTCCCTTACTTATCTTTATTATTTCCTATTAAGGTTTCTTAGCACGCAAGTATTCCTATTCCTTGAGCGTTGCGCTTTTTATTTTTGCGATTTTGTTTTACCCATTTTTCAAGGCACCTAGTATATATTATCCTTGGTTATGTATTAATATATATTTTATTTTAGAGGTCGTAATACCACACCATCTCTATTTTATATCCCAGGTGTAAAACTCTGTGTGGTAGAGTGTTACATTATGGTATCAGAGCAGTTCATTCCTATAGAGCCTGAGGACGAACTGATTATGCTTCTGTGCATTCTCTATGTATGTGTCTATGTGCTATAAGGAAATCTAACTGATATATATGGCACAAGTTTCCATGAGTATTCATTTGGAACTTAAAGCACTAGACTTGCGATATTGAGATAGATCAACTTGTTATCACTTGTTTGGTGTGTATAGGGATCAGATGTCGACTCGCAGACGCGAATGCAGGCGAGGTAGAAGCAGACTAGGCAATGCTATGCCTGAAGCGACATGGAATATTCCTAATTCTGTAGACTTCATGGCTGCTCTAGGGAATATGGCCGCGGCGATGCAAGCGACAGCTGAAGCCCTGGAAAACCAAATAAATAATGGTAACAATGGCAACAACGGTGATGATGGTCCTATGATGCTTTCCTCATTCCTGAAGGTTCATCCTCCGACCTTCAGAGGAACCTCGAACCTTGCTGATGCGAATAATTGGGTACAAGCCATTGAGCAAGCATTACAGGCTCAGCAGGTTCCTGAAGAACAATGGGTTGAGTTTGGGACCTACCAGCTGCAAGGTGAAGCTCAGCATTGGTGGCAGGGCATGAGGCGCATTCTATAGCCTAATGGGGTTGTGATCTCTTGGGAGTTGTTCCGAGAAAAATTCTATAAGAAATACTTTCCCATTTCAGCCAGAAATGCTAAGGAACTTGAACTGCTTCAGCTAAAACAAGGCCAGATGACCATCACTGAGTACACTAGCAGGTTTGAGGAACAGTGCCGTTTCTCACAGATTTGTCAGGGAGCTCCTGAGGACTTTGCTGAGTGAAAATGCATTAAGTATGAAGGAGGCCTTCAGAGCGACATTCAGAGCTTTGTAGCACCTATGGAGATCCGGGTGTTCTCTGAACTTGCGAACAAGAGTCGGATAGCTGAAGAATATGTGAGGAACGCAGCTGTAGCAAAGGATGATAACCGGGAGTCCCGCCAAAGAGATCACCATCAGAATTTGACACCGAGGAGTCAAGAATTCAAGAAGACTAAGAACTACCGACCCAATAGGCAACATAAAAACAAGCAAGGCCTGTGTTACCGGTGCGGATCACCTGGGCATCTAGTTAAGGACTGTCCTAATCCACGTGGTGGAAACTCATGATGCAGATAGATCACAATCACCATGTTAAGGTAAATGCAATGATTGTGTTTGAGAAGGAATGAATTATTCTAGGATACCATGATTACTCATACTCTAAGATAGAGAAGAAAGACATAGGTTAAAACTTAGAACCAAACTAAATCGTTTCGAATAGGGTTTTGTCGTCAAAGCCTTATGCAGAGAAAGTGTGTTAATGAACCTTCACGACTCAATCTAATCCTTCTTTTGAGACCTACATTGACATTATATCCGGAGCTCTTCCTGAATGGCTTGACTACCTCTCTAACTTTACTCCTTGTGCACATGAATTTTGTTTCTTCTAGGATGAGTCTGAGCTTGTCCTGGTATAAACGCGTAATCCTTGAATCTTGTATGCTTGCTATGACTAGAGTTGCCCTTATTCGCAAACCATGTTCTTCAGAATCAGCTGAGACTTCTTTGACTTTATACGTTCTGTTCTTTCTACCAAAGATCTTTAATTTGAACTCTTTTCTTGAGATGCACCTAGGTTCCTTTCCTTGTGCATTCCATCATTTCGGTATCTTCCTGATTAACCATATACAAGATTTTCTTTCTTACTTATTACAAACACCATTTGTATTGCTCATTCATTTTTCGAGCTTAATGTCCTTTTGAGAATTAACTCGAGCCTATATTAGTATCACGTATAAATTATAGCTGCAACTGTTGAGATGTTAATTCTTTAAGAGCAAGACTTTTGGACATGGAAGATGAAGCAGGTAAGCATGCGCCGTCAAAAAGAGTCTTGGAACTTTAAATTCTTGCCGACCACAAAGCCTATGATTAGTTTAACGCGCTAGAAATACACCAGTTACATGGATACCTGAATATAAAGAGAGCTTTTGAACTCCAAGAGAAGGATTACTCCTAAATCTAGTAATCAGAACACCCAAACTTATTTAACAACTCGGAATTAGTGCGATACATTACCAGAGGGGTCGATGATACATGTAAATACAACATCGTGAAGTGGTAACGGACGCCCTGAGTAAGAAGTTTCTGGGGAAATGCTTGGATATAGATTTCGGAGGAAGGAAGGATAGGTAAGTTGGAACTTTAAATTGGATACCAAGGGTATAGCCAAAGGAGTCAAACTAAATCTATTGCAGTTTTAAAACATGGCAAAGACGAAATGCAAGAAGTGTAAGGAGACGATAAAGACCTATCGAGGATGTCGAAGTTTGGTAAACGAAAGGGAACTAAGAAGAGATTTATATGCCTAATTCCGAAATAGAGATCGTAGAGTTAAGGAATTAGGGAGTGCAATAATGGTAACAAGGAGTTACTAAGAGTACTGAAGCCGGCTAAATCAAGAAGATACCAAGAGAGGGTTATGTGTCGAAATCGGAAGATGAAATGAGAAACTATTGCCTGAAACTTACAAGAGAGGATTTTCGAATTTACCTTAAGATTTCTAAAACCTACCATGAATCAAAGAAGATGTTTTTGGGTAAACAGTGATGGTTTTCAGTGGCTAAGAGAAGGGGGGTTGAATCTTAGCCCCTTTTTTACTTGACAACACTTGCTGGTCTTTGAAACAACTTCTGGAGACTTTTTGATTTTTGTCTCGTACCCAGCCACGAGACTTTTCTTTTTATCTCGTGACCCGGCATGAGATATTTTTCAGTTTTATCTCCTGTGCAGAAGAAACAGAAATGGAGTAGAACAGAAAGAAAATTACACCCAGATATATCCTGGTACAGCTACTAAGTGCAGTGCAGCCTACATCCAGTCTCCACCACAATAATGATGGAATTTCACTATAATCATTCTTGATTACAAACACCAATTCTCCCTAGGAACTACCCTTCCTATCCGGGACAAGTCCAGAAACTAAACCCCAATCCTGAACTTGACTTGGTCATTGCCAAGCTTTCCAACTGCTAAGTGCTAACCCAACTTGCAAGGGGATTCCCACAGAATCATGAAACACAACACAGATGTACAAAGGATCTCTAAGGATATCTATGGCTTTTTTCTTTTAATTTTGCATTCTCTGCCTTTTTCCGCTCTATGGCTTTTTCTTACAAACCTCACTGTTTGCCTTTTTCCATGAGACTCAAGACAGACAAAATTAAACAGAAAAATTACAAAATGAAGAATATTGATGGAGAAGAACTTCTGTTAGCTTAGGTAGCTATGAGAACTCTGTGCCTTGCACTTTCACTCCTTACTTCAAGCCCTGGCTGTTCTCCCTTACTTATAGGGGGAAGCCTCCATGGTTGAAACCAAATAAACCAAGCTAAACTTCTTCTTCTTCATGTAAACCGGTTTGGCCAGAGTGAGAGGAGAGATAACCAAATGCAAAATCCAACATGCAATTACCTCTAGTCCTTCCTTGGTCACCAATCTTCATCAATCCGAGCCCTCTATCTTGCCTTGTTCTCCAAGACGGATTCCTAGCCTTTGATGAGTTATGATGATGACAGCTTATTCTGCTCCAAGTTCCGCCTCCTCCATCACGTAGCCACTGTAGCTACCTCCTGTGGTGGTTGAGTAGAATCAAAGACAAGCCATCTCTCCAAGGATCTTCCTCTACTGACCGAAATCTTCTTCATCCATTTTTGGTATGGAGAAGCTAAGATCTCTTCACCAAATCTTACCTTTCTTGGTTGAAGATCTTAGCCACAACACTTAGTTTTGTTTTCTTTTTCTTGCCATCATTGTGATGGTCTTGTAGCTTGCTTCTCCTTCTTTTCGGTGGCTAGGCTTAGCTTCTATTTTTTCTGTGAGGTGACTGAAAATGGAGAAGAGAGATGAGAGAGAAGAAAGAGTTGAAAGAAAGCAATTAAATGAAATTGAACAAATTAAAAATGAGTTGCTTTTACTTCCCTCTTTGCTGAGTAGCGTGTAGCATTAAGCCCATCAATCAAATCAATGACAATTTCTCTCTCATTGTTCCAAGGTCTACATTAACTCTCCTTAATAAAATTTTGAATTCCATCACATGATAAACAAAGTAGATTCGTTGGAAGCATGAAGCAAAATATTTGCTTTCTCTCAATATTGGTTTCGGACCAACTTTAATGGTCTTAGAGCAAGAATTTCAATTGGGCTTGTATCACAAATTCTGGCCCAAATAACATAATACCAATTCAGGCACAAAGATAAAAATAATTTTGTATCACTGCTGAATGTATTTTTAGTACAATTGGGCTTGAAGTATTTTTTCTTTTCTATTCGGCCCAATAGCAAAATCTGCACCAACAAAATTATTAATTAAGCAAGTATGAATTGAGATTACATTAATAATTTTGCAATTAATCACATTAATAATGTTTGTTCATCACTAATTTAAAATGGAATTTTTCAAACTCATCAATCTCCCCCTTGATGACAAACATTATTAAAAATTAAAATGGAAAGAAATAAAAAAGTTAGAGTACTCCCTTTGTGAATACTTGGATTCCTTCCTTTCCAATTGTTACATGGCTCCCCCTTAATGTATGCTATTTTACCAAGGGAAGCTTTATACCTGTAACTTTAGAAATCAAGCTTAAGATAACTATGTTATTCAACATATTAATTTTTGAAATGTTGAATGCTTGATTTATAAGCAGAATTTGTTTGATAAGCAAAACTCATTTGTTATCATAAATTGATTTTCTGCTCAAACACACATAATGCAGTTGAGTACATATCAATCGAAATATTTTTGGTGTTTCAAGACATTGCTATTCAAACTATTTGAAGATATTTTCCCAATCAGTATATCAGAGCAAAATAAGGAAATATTTCTGATCAAGCATGATCATCTCAAACCATAGCAACTATCAAAATTTATTTTCATATCATAGCTTAAAGGAACTGCCAAAAATAAAGTATTCAGCAAGCATATTTACCACAGTAAATCAGAAGCTTCCACAAGATAAATCAAATGCCCATTTTTAATCCAAAGCACATCAGGCATATTTACAAAGATAAAACAAATGCATCACAAGCATCAAGCAGCAGCACACATTTTTACCAAGATAAAACAGATGCATTATTAACATCAATCAGATCACCACGCCAAAAGATTGAAACAAGGGTGATCATGAATCCACAAAGAATTTCATCCCCTGTTTTCTTAATTTCAATTATTCAGCCATTTCTCCCCCTTTTGGCATCAAGGGGCACATGAAAAAAATTTACATTGGAAACAAAATATCCAAAATATAATCAAAATACCAAGAGTTTATCACAATGTCGTAGGTTTAAAGTATCCAAGCAGACTACTACAGTATCAAATTGAGCCTAAACAAGCCAATATCAAATATAAGAAAAAAAAACAGAGTGATTAGTCATCAGATAAATTGAAGTCAGAGCCATCTGCATCCTCTTTACTAGCAGCACCCATCTCCTCCTCAAAACTCTGCAACATTAGACCTACCCTATCTTTGCACCTCATCCACGCCCTCTCATTTTCATAGGCTTGCTTGCGGGCTGCCTTATAGGATTGTACCATTAGCTCCGACATGTTGGAGAATTCAGTGAGAATTTCTTTGATTGATTCTGTTGCCTTGGAAGACTCAGGCCGACTCTCAAACTCACTGTCCGAGGGTACTGACTTCTTCCCTTTGGTTCCCTTCATAGCTCCTCCTCCTTTAATCATTGAGACCTTATTCTCTACAGCTTCATTGGTTAAATCAACTTTAAAATATTCAAAAATACTGGTGAGAAACATGCCATAAGGCAGATTTGCCTTTTTGGTACTCTTAACAGATTCCCACATGTGCCTTATCATAAGGTATCCAAATGAGATAGGAGTAGAAGTAACAAGAGCAAAAAGTACAAGAAAGTCAGAAACAGTTAC
Source organism: Arachis ipaensis (assembly GCF_000816755.2). Taxonomy (NCBI): domain Eukaryota; kingdom Viridiplantae; phylum Streptophyta; class Magnoliopsida; order Fabales; family Fabaceae; genus Arachis; species Arachis ipaensis. Next base: position 20,475,763 of record NC_029785.2, read on the forward strand.
TCTGTTATGTGAACCACTTTGAGGAGTCAGAACATGGGTGATGATGCGATGTAAAAGAGAGTTTGTTGGTCTGAGGGCCTTGTGAGTAGGAATGGTGCCATTCAAGCCAGACAAGTTCTCACAGATTTGTTGAAGGGCTTGCTTGTATGTGACCCCGACCTGAGAGTCCCATTTTTCAGTCATGTACGCTCTTGGTCCCTCATCTGTGTAGCCTAGGGCAGTGCTGATGGTCTCAGAATTCAGAGTCATGTATACCTTCTTTACGTAAGAGTGGATGGTGCCATCGATTAGTCTCATATTAGCATAAAATTCTCGTACCAATCTAGGGTAAACATGTTTCTGAATATGGAGCAGAGAAGTCCATTTCAGATTTTCAAACAGAGGAGAGACGTTGATTCCTTTTGCTGTGAGTGAGTCCAGATTCACTAGGTAGGTGGCACAGAGGTGGCGCTTCTCCAACACTTCCTTTTGGAATTCATAAGAAGCAGACGAATTGAACCTGGCTGGGTCATAGTGTGAGTGAGGTTTGTTGAACTTATTTTTGAAGTCCAATGATTCCAAGTTTGCTGGTTCCCTGGTGTTGTGCAACAGAAATCTGTTGGTTTTCTGTGAACTACGTCTGGGGGTGGTCTTTTTCGGTGGTGATGACGGTGGTGATGGAGGAGGTGAGGTGTGGGATTCTTCTTCTTCAGCCACGGGTACCTTCTCTTTCTTTTTCCTAGAAGAAGTCTTCGTTGCTATCACTTTCTTCCTCATGGTGTCCGTGTGCTTGGATGGTGGTGAGGGAGAAGATGAAGAGGTAGAATGAATGTGTATATGAGTGTGGGTTTGAGGAGTGGTAGGTTTTTGGGAGAGAAGGACTCATTCACTTTTCCTTGGGGTAGTTTTCTTTTTTATGATAATGAAAATGGAGAAGTGGGAGGGGGAAGATGAAGAGAAAACCGAATTGAATGGAGAGAAGAGAAAGGTTAGGGACGCATTAAATGTTGAGTGGAGAGAGAATTGGAGGGAGTTAATACTCATTAATGGGTGGTTATTAACCAAGGGGAGTTTCTTCTTTTTATTTGAAATGAAAACTGAAAATTGGTTTCCTAGAATCAAGGGATGAGAAGAGGAAAAGATTTGATTTGACAATAACCTCTTCCAACAAGATTTGATGAGACAACAAAAAAATTGTAATTTACATAAAGAGGAACTAACAAAACGGTCAGAGTGGCGTCAAGGAAATTTGGTGGGGTCCAAAAGAATTAATGTCTGCACAGTCTCCCCCTTGATCATAGCCCTTTCAACACATCCTGATTTTTATCTCCTGCTTTCCTACGAGACAAAACTCAACAGAATAAAAAATTTCACAAGTTATCAATAGAGCTTAAATCTATCATTCCCAAACTTTTTCTCAAAGTGAAAAATCTGTCTTCACAGAGGGGTTTTGTAAAAATGTCAGTGAGTTGGTCTTCAGATTTTACAAATTGAATATCAATAGTACCCTTTTGCACATGTTCTCTAATAAAATGATATTTGATTTCAATGTGCTTGGTTCTCGAGTGCAGAACAGGATTTTTTGAAATGTTTATAGCACTCATATTATCACAAAATAAGGGTATACTATTGATCTTTAATTTGTAATCTTCCAACTGTGTTTTTAACCAAATTAGTTGTGAACAACATGCAGATGCAGAAATATATTCAGCTTCAGCTGTGGATAGAGCCACTGTGGCTTGTTTTTTGCTTGACCACATGTTGAGTGAGCTTCCAAGGAAGCAACACATGACGGATGTGCTCCTTCTATCCACCCTATCTCCCGCATAATCTGCATCACGAAACCCTACTGCACAAAAATCATCAGATTTTGGATACCACAAGCCATAATCACTAGTTCCCTTAATGTATCTAATGATGCACTTAACGGCTGAAAGATGGGATTCTTTTGGGTGAGATTGAAATCTTGAATATACACCCACACTTTGAACAATATCCGGTCTAGAGGAGGTAAGGTACATGAGTGATCCTATCATTCCTCTATACCGTGTTTCATCCACATCTTTGCCATCATCATCCTTTTCAAGTTTAGTGTTTGGATGCATTGGTGTTCCCATTAGTTTGGAACTTTCTAAGCCAAATTTTTTGATAAGTTCCTTTGCATACTTTCCTTGGTGAATGAAAGTGCCACTAGGAGTTTGTTTAATTTGGAGGCCAAGGAAGAATGTTAGCTCCCCCATCAAACTCATTTCAAACTCACTAGTCATGAGTTTTCCAAACTCTTCACACAAGGACTCATTGGCCGATCCAAATACAATATCATCCACATAAACTTGAACTAGAAGAATATCATCATTGGATGCTTTAATAAATAAAGTAGTTTCGGTGGTTGATAAACCCATATTTTATGATATATATTGTGCTCAATTCAAGAGATTTATTCAATCCTTCACCCAATTATTCATGAAAATGGCATGGTTTTGGTTTTCCTTCCTTATTATGTGATATTTGTGAAATACATGTTTCCTATGCTTTGAAATTATTTATTTTAATTACCTTTTATTTCCATTCGATGCCGTGATTTGTGTGTTAAGTAGTTTCAGATCTTCTAAGGCAGGAATGACTTAAAGGATGGAAAGGAAACATTCAAAAATGGAAGGAAAGCACAAAATGGAGTTTTTGAAGAAACTGGCAGCGACGTGAACGCATGGACGACGCGGCCGCATGCCTAGCGCGAAAAGACAGCGACGCGAACGTGTGACTGACGCGGACGCGCACCATGAGCAGAACACAGACAACGCGGATGCATGACTGAAGCGAACGCGCGACAAGGAAAACTCCAAATGACGCAACCGCGTGACCCACGCGGACGCGTGACAGACGCCACGCACCAGAAATTACAGAAAATGCTCCCAGCGATTTCTGAAGCCCTTTTTGGCCCAGATCCAAGTCTAAAAGACACAAATTAGAGGTTATGAAGTGGGGGAATGCATCCATATGGAGAGAGAGCTCGAATTACTCACTTTTCATAGTTTAGATGTAGTTTTTAGAGGGAGAGGTTCTCTCCTCTCTCTTAGGTTTTAGGATTAGGATTTCTTATTATTTCAATTTAGTATTCCAACTCCTTATCAGGTTCAATATTTCTTTACTTTATATTTCCCTTTTGCTTTCAGATATTTTAATGCTTTCCTTTAATTGCTTTTGTTGCCAAATTGGCTTATGAACCATTCATGTTTAGATTTGATTTTCTATTTAATATGAATTGAGGTATTTCAGAATTATGATTGCTTTCCTTTATTTACATCAATAATTTACATTTTTTTTCTTTTGGCTTTGGTTAAGTAATTGGTAACTCATGAGTCATCAAACTCAACGTGATTGATAATTGTTGTTTTTGCTAATTGAATTAAACTCCAATAACTCTAGTTCTTTCTTAGGAATTGACTAGGACCCGAGGATCAAACTAATTAGTCACTTGACCTTCCTTTACTTTAGTAAAGGCTAACTAAGTGGGATTAAAACTCAATTCTCATCACCATTGATAAGGATAACTAGGATAGGACTTCCAATTTTTCATACCTTGCCAAAAGTTTATGTTACAGTTATTTATTTATTTTATTTGTCATTTAAATTACTTGTTCCTTATTTTCAAAACCCCAATTTACAAAACTCATAACCAATAATAAGAACATACTTCCCTGCAGTTCCTTGAGAAGACGACCCGAGGTTTAAATACTTCGGTTATCAACTTATTTAGGGGTTTGTTACTTGTGACAACCAAAACGTTTGTAAGAAAGGACTTTTGTCGGTTTAGAAGCTATACTTGTAACGAGAATTTATTCTGAATTCTAGACCACGCAAAAGTTCCTCTCTTCAGTGGTACCCCTTTGAAATTGGTTTTCTAACAAGAAGGCACTAAGCCTTTCATACCAAGCTCTTGGAGCTTGTCTAAGGCCATAAAGAGCCTTTGAAAGTTTGAAAACATGGTTTGGAAATTCTTTATCTTCAAAACCGGGGGGTTGAGACATAAACACTTCTCTATCAATAAGGCCATTAAGGAAAGCACATTTGACATCCATTTGAAACATTTTAAAACCCTTATGGGCAGCATAGGCAAGAAACAACTTAATTGCTTCCATTCTAGCTACTGGAGCAAAAGACTCATGAAAATCTATACCCTCTTCTTGATCGTATCCTTGGCCACTAGTCTAGCCTTGTTACGAACAACTTTTCCATCCTCACCTAATTTATTTTTGAAAATCCACTTAGTACCCGTAACCTTCTTACCATCCGGATGGGGCATTAGTGTCCAAACCTCATTCTTGTCGAATTGAGCTAGCTCTTCTTGCATGGCTTTGACCCATGATGGATCTTCAAGAGCTTATTTGACATTGTTGGGCTCCATTTGTGACAAGAGAGAAAAATTACTTGGTTCGGTTTGCCTTTTGGATGAGGATCTTGTTGTTACACCTTGTGAGGGATCACCAATGATAAAGTCATGAGGATACCCCTCATGGACTTCTATTCTCTAGGCTTTCAGAGTGGTGTTGAGCTTTGATGAGCTTCTGTGGGTTGTTCTGTTCTATTTTCTCTTGCTGGCTCAGGAGACAAAATGGAAATATCTCCTCTATTCTGACGAGACAAAACTGGACTGACAGATTCTTCATTTTGGGCAGACTTGAGATTTTCTTCACTGGTTTCCTTGTTGACAATATCTTCAAAATCTGTATCATCTTCAATCACAGCACTGGGAATTGAATTGGAATCACAAAAAGAGACATGTATGGATTCCTCTATGGTCCTATATTCCTTGAGGTAAATTCTATAGGCCTTGCTAGTGGTGGAGTATCTAATAAACATCCCTTCATAGGATTTTAGATCAAATTTACCAAGGTTTTCTTTATTCTTAAGTACAAAGCATTTGCATCCAAAAACATGGAAATACTTAAGATTTGGAAGGGTTCCTTTCCATAGCTCATAAGGAGTTTTCTTCAACCCTTTTCTAATAATGGTCCTATTCAAAATGTAACAAGCTGTATTTACAGCTTCAGCCCATAGAAATTTTGGAATCTCATTCTCACAGAGCATGGCCCTAGTCATCTCTTGAAGGCTTTTATTCCTTCTCTCAACCATCCCATTTTGTTGAGGGGTTCTAGGGCATGAAAAGTTATGAGCAATTCCAAAGTCATCATAGAATTTTTCAAAGTCTTGGTTTTTAAATTCTCTTCCGTGATCACTTCTTAAATGGGCAATTTTTAAATCTTTTTCATTCTGAATTTTTTTGCAAAGGGTTGAGAAAGCATGGAAAGCATAATTTTTATGAGCAAGAAAAAGTACCCAAACAAATCTAGAGTAATCATCCACCACCACTAGACCATAGTGTTTACCTCCTAAACTTTGAGTTCTTGTTGGACCAAAAAGATCAATGTGTAACATCTCTAATGGCCTTTTGGTTGAGATTCCATCTTTTGGTTTAAAAGAGGATTTAACTTGTTTGCGTAATTGGAAAGCATCACAAGTAAGATCCTTATCAAATTTGATATTTGGAATTCCACTAACCAAAATTTTCTTGACTAGCTTAGAAATTTGGTACATGCTAGCATGACCCAACTTTCTATGCCATAGCCATTTTTCAGATTCAAGAGAAGTAAAACATGTTACATTTTATTCTTTCAAGTCCTCAAGAGTCAATCCATACACATTATTGCACCTTTTAGCCTCAAACAAAATATCCCCAGTTCTTTCACAAACAACTAAGCACATAAACTTTCTAAAAATAACTTCATATCCTAAATCACACAATTGGCTTACACTAAGTAAATTATGTTTCAAACAATTTACAAGAAGGACATCATTTATACAAGATGAAAAGCTTTTACCAACTTTCCCAACGGCCACTATCTTTCCTTTACCATCATCACCAAAAGTGACAAATCCTCCATCATACTCATCAAGCTTTATGAAGAAGGTTGTCTTTCCGGTCATATGCCTAGAACATCCACTGTCCATGTACCACATATTCTCCTTCCGTTTGGATGCTAGGCACACCTACAAAACAAGCTCAAGTGACCTTAGGTATCCAAATCTTCTTAGATCATTTCACGTTAAACCATCTCTTATGTCCTAATCCATTATAATAAAAAACAACTTTGTAAACTTTATCACCAACCATCCTCTCACCAAAAAAGCATTGAATGGGAAAGTGTCCATTTTGGTTGCAAAGTCTACAAAACCTTGGAGTTGCTATTTTGTTAAAGCTTGTTGGGTTTTGAAACCTTGTATCATTAGAAGATGAGGCAATATTTTCAAAATAAGGTTTCTCAAGAGATTTATAGAAGCCCAAACCAGCTTTATCATAAAGAGGTTTTTGACTAGCCAAGATTTGATTCAGATTTTTAGAACTTTGAGTGAACTTGGCTAAGTCTTCTTTAAGCCTTTTGACCTCTTTAAGCAATTCTTCATTTTCCTTAAAACAGTTTCCATATGCAACAATAGAATGATCACTTTCACAGCTCCTAAGTTGGGCTTTTAACTGCTTATTTTCTTCAACAAGATCAACAGCAGTTTCGGCCTCCCTTAGTTTTTCTTTGAGAAAACCATTTTCTGCTTTAAGGATGGTGATTTGTTGTTCAAGATCTTGATTATCCAGCAAAAAGAATCTTATTTTTTCAGAAAGGTGATCTATCATAAGATGAAGAACTTCAGTGTCAGGGTTAGGAATGACTACCTGTTCAACGTGGTCTTCCATAAGACATGGTTGAGACTTGGTTTTAGATTCTTCATCCTCTTCAGAATCATTTTCCAAGTCCTCCCAAGAAGCCATCAGACCTTTCTTCTTTCCCTTTTTTGGCTTCTCTTCTTTCTTCAATTTAGGGCAATCTGATTTGAAGTGCCCAATTTCTTTGCAGTTGTAACATATCACCTTGCTGAGATCTTTCCTTTGTTTTCTAGAGCTACTTCCCTTGCTTCTCTCTTTGAACTTTACCATTTTCCTAAATTTTTTTGCAAACAACACAAATTCATTTTCAGAGGAATTATCACTGGATTCATCATCCAGGGGGTTAGTAACATATGTAAAAGCAATTCCTTTCTTTTTTGAATCTTTTTTTCAAATAAGTGTTTTCAAAAGCAAGTAGGTTTTCTCTCAAGTCATCATATGTCATGGAATCTAAACCACTACTCTCAGATATCATTAAAGCTTTTGTTTCCCACTCTTTAGTAAGACATCTTAGAACTTTCCTCACAAGCACAGAATTAAGATACGTGATTCCCAGAGCATCCAAGCCAACAATGATGATGTTGAATCTTTCAAACATTTCATCTATTGATTCTCCTTCCTTCATTGAGAACATTTCATATTCTCTGTTCAACATGTCTATCCTTGTCTTCTTTACTATGGTGGTTCCTTCATGAGTGATTTGAAGTTTGTCCCAGATTTCCTTTGCCCTTGTGCATCGTGATACCCGTCGGTACTCCTCAAAGCTGATAGCACAGTTGAGCAAGTTGATAGCCTTGGCATTGAGCTCCACCTTCTTTCTGTCTTCTTCTATCTAGCTGGCTTCTGGTTTGAGTGAGATCACTCCTTCAGCACTTGTAGTGGTTGGAAACTGAGGACCTTCCAAGATAATTTTCCAGAGTCGGTAATCCACTGCTTGCACAAAGATCTTCATTCTCTCCTTTCAATAGGTGTAGTTCTTCCCATTGAAAAGAAGAGGTCTGTTGCTTGACTGTCCCTCTGTCAGATTGTAGGACACCAGAGTTGAGCCACTGTTTTCTGCCATCTGGATCTTTTCTCCAAGCTGCAAAGCTTGATCTCTTTGAGACCAAGCTCTGATACCAATTGATGGTTTTCAGTGGCTAAGAGAAGGGGGGTTGAATCTTAGCCCCTTTTTTACTTGACAACACTTGTTGGTATTTGAAATAACTTCTGGAGACTTTTTGATTTTTGTCTCGTACCCAGCCACGAGACTTTTCTTTTAATCTCGTGACCCGGCACGAGATATTTTTCAGTTTTATCTCCTGTGCAGCAGACACAGAAATGGAGTAGAAGAGAAAGAAAATTACACCCAGATATATCCTGGTACAACTGCTAAGTGCAGTGCAGCCTACATCCAGTCTCCACCACAATGATGATGGAATTTTACTATAATCATTCTTGATTACAAACACTAATTCTCCCTAGGAACTACCCTTTCTATCCGGGACAAGTCCAAAATCTAAACTCCAATCATAAACTTGACTTGGTCACTGTCAAGCTTTCCAACTGCTAATTGCTAACCCAACTTGCAAGGGGATTCCCACAGAATCATGAAACACAACACAGATGTACAAAGGATCTCTAAGGACATCTATGGTTTTTTTCTTTTAATTTTGCACTCTCTGCCTTTTTTCGCTCTATGGATTTTTTTTACAGACCTCACTGTTTGCCTTTTTCCATAAGATAGACAAAATTAAACAGAAAAATTACAAAATGAAGAACATTGAAGGAGAAGAACTTCTGTTAGCTTAGGTAGCTATGAGAACTCTGTGCCTTACACTCTCACTCCTTGCTTCAAGCCCTAGCTGTTCTCCCTTACTTATAGGGGGAAGCCTCCACGGTTGAAACCAAATAAACCAAGCTAAACTTCTTCTTCTTCATGTAAACTGGTTCGGCCAGAGTGAGAGGAGAGATAACTAAATGCAAAATCCAACATGCAATTACCTCTAGTCCTTCCTTGGTCACCAATCTTCATCAATCCGAGCCCTCCATCTTGCCTTGTTCTCCAAGACGGATTCCTAGCCCTTGATGAGTTATGATGATGAGAGTGAGAGGAGAGATAACTAAATGCAAAATCCAACATGCAATTACCTCTAGTCCTTCCTTGGTCACCAATCTTCATCAATCCGAGCCCTCCATCTTGCCTTGTTCTCCAAGACGGATTCCTAGCCCTTGATGAGTTATGATGATGATAGCTTCTTCTACTCCAAGTTCTGCCTCCTCCATCACGTAGCCACTGTAGCTACCTCCTATGGTGGTTGAACAGAATCAGAGACAAGCCATCTCTCCAAGGATCTTCCTCTATTGACCGAAATCTTCTTCATCCATTTTTGGTATGGAGAAGCTGAGATATCTTCACCAAATCTTACCTTTCTTGGTTGAAGATCTTAGCCACAACATACTTTATTTTATTTTCTTTTTCTTGCCATCATTGTGATGGTCTTGTAGCTTGCTTCTCCTTCTTTTCGGTGGCTAGGCTTAGCTTCCATTTTTTCTGTGAGGTGACCGAAAATGGAGAAGAGAGATGAGAGAGAAAAAAAAGTTGAAAGAAAGCAATTAAATGAAATTGAACAAATTAAAAATGAGTTGCTTTTACTTCCCCCTTTGCTGAGTAGCGTGTAGCATTAAGCCCATCAATCAAATCAATGACAATTTCTCTCTCATTGTTCCAAGGTCTACATTAACTCTCCTTAATAAAATTTTGAATTCCATCACATGATAAACAAAGTAGATCCGTTGGAAGCATGAAGCAAAATATTTGCTTTCTCTCAATATTGGTTTCGGACCAACTTTAATGGTCTTGGAGCAAGAATTTCAATTGGGCTTGTATCACAAATTCTGGCCCAAATAACATAACACCAATTCAGCCACAAAGATAAAAATAAGTTTGTATCACTGCTGAATGTATTTTTAGTACAATTGGGCTTACAGTATTTTTTCTTTTCTGTTCAGCCCAATAGCAAAATCTGCACCAACAAAATTATTAATTAAGCAAGTATGAATTGAGATTACATTAATAATTTTGCAATTAATCACATTAATAATATTTGTTCATCACTAATTTAAAATAGAGTTTTCCAAACTCATCAAATAGAAATAAAGAATAAAGTGGCATTGCATGTGATGGCGTGTTAAAGCATGAGAAAGTAAAGGGAGACCACCAGAAGCCATTCAGAATGCTGCAATCCTTGAAGGTTCTACATCGGAAGTAAAGGAGAGTAATTATCGGTTTCGTATTAGATTGTCGAGGACTAAAATAGAAGATGGGGCTTCACAGAGCGCTAAACACTACCGTATTGATAAAAACTAGAGCATTGAATACTTAGTTCCTAAGTTTAATAGCCGACATAACGGAGAAGAGCTACGCCAATTCGAGTTAACAATCTCACTATGAAAAGTCGACAAAAGAATTACACGAACCAAGGAAGTCCTGAACTCGAGAAGGTTACTTTAACAAGCTGGAATCAATGAATGAGTCAAGATGAAGGGATTGAGACCAAAGTGTTTTAGGACCTAGATTAATGGCAAGGACAGACTTTTCAGATTCTGAAGAGAATTAGGCCAGTGGTATATCAGGTAATTCTACCCCCATATCTTCCTAACGGGTACCATGTAACACATCTCAGTTTTAGGAATACACTTCTAATGTCAATCATGTGTAGAACTTGAACCAGTAAAACTGAGGAAGGATCTCACGCTTCGAGTAACCTCGGTTAGGATATATAATAAGATGTCATTGCCAAGCAGCTAGGCAGAGTAAAAGTTACGTTAGTAGAGGATGCAAAAAATGGAACTGGAAGTTGGAAACGTATTTAAGAACTCAAAATGGACAGGTGAAAGAATTACCCACACCTCCTTTCAGATAATTGAATCTGAATTTTGAGGGCGAAATTCCTAATTAGGTGGGTAGGATGTAAACCCCGCTAAAATCGATAAATAATTAGTCAATAATTCAAATTTTAATTGAGAAAATTAAATATGTGAAACTAATATCAAAATAGGATAGAGCTCGCCAAAACGAGAATTTTGATACTAATTTCGAAAAAATTTGGCCCAAAATCAGGCTGAAAGGGCCGAACCGGGGCCCAAACTGGGCCTGTGGGTCCAACCGGACCATGACTTAAAAGAGGGACAGAAGCTCTTCTTCCCCATTTCAGCATCAACAGCGCTGAAAATAGATTGGGGAGAGGAGGAGATCCCTAACCCTCATCCAAGCTTCAAACCACCGTATCTTCCTCGTGTGAGCTCCGATTGCCGCATCGTTTGCGGCCACGTGTCCAGTGCGTTGAGCTCTACCTTTCTATCCAGACAATTTCACTGGTAGGCCTCATATTTGATTCAGAATCTCTATTCCTCTTTCTTTGGTGAAATTAAAATCCTATAGTAAAATCTTGTCCAATTTTGTGTTCTAAGTTCAAGTTTGCTTCCGGGACTTATGGGCTCAAGCTATTGAGCATATGGGTATGGTAAGGATACCCTAACCCTAGCTCAATCTTGTATTTATAATGGGAAAACTGAAATTAGAACATGTATATGAATTAGGTGTAGATTAAGTGGGTATATATGCATTGGAATAGAATTGGGAGTATGTGGAGGCTTGTTGGTGATCAAAGCTTGGTTTGGGGCTGTTTTAATTGAGCTTGGAGGGGCTGTGTTTTGTGTTGTGAGGCTGCCTTGGGTGAAACTAAGTGATCGACCAAGGTATGGTTTAAGTTTCGCACGTCTAATATTTACGGTGTTGTGAAAACTTAGGTTAGAGGAACCATAGGATAAGTTGAATTGTTAATTACATTTAATGAGTAGTTTTATAATTTTGTTGGAATAAATTGTTGATGAACATATAATGGAATTATGAAGTTATTAATTTTATACTCTTGGACTTGCTTATGATGGGTTGTGTTGATGTTGATATATTGATGGATTATGGTTGGTGTTTGTTAATAAGGAGTTGTTATGTGAGTTGATGGATTAATGTGTGTGAAGGGTTGATAATTACATTAGTGGAATGGTAATGTGTTGATGGAACAATGTGTGTGAAGGGTTGATATTTGCATTAATGGAATTGTAAAGGATTGCTCATATATATATATAAGTTGAGGTTATGGTTCATTGGATTGGTTAAAGGTAACTTGAAGTGGTTGTTGATGAGTTGGGAATGGAGAGGTTAGCAATATGCATGTTTTATAGGTAAGGAATTATGAATATGGTGAAAATGAGGTTTGGAAGTGTTTTGGTAATAAGTGATTTTGGGTGAACTTTGAAGGTCCATAATTTTCTCCTCAAATTTTGGATTGAGTTGTGATTTGTTGCAAATAAAAGATGGTTTTAAGAGCTTTTGATTGATATCAATTTTGTGAAAAACAGAATTTTGTAGAGAAAGTTATGGACATTGAAAATCTGGTGTATGAATTTGTGTTTAGGATGGCTAAACTGGATGCAGCAAGCTTTTTGGGCATTCTGTCCATTTTTTTGAAGGAACGCCCATCCATGTGTGCGCGTGGCTCATGCGTACGTGTGGAGTGGAATTTTGGCGACGCATGCGCGAGAAGCATGCGTACCCGTGTATGCATATTCACGCGTGTGCATGGCCTACGCGTACACGTGGATGCTGCCTGCGGCAGAAACCAGTTTTGACTGTTTTTAAACTAATTTTCCACTTCTAAACCTCCATTTTCTTCCCTTAAGGCTTAAAGTATGGTTTTAGGTCCAGTGGATAAAAGAAGCTAGGAAAATGAGATAACTTGAGAATGAAGAAAATGGGTGACAAGATGAATTGTGAGGGAAGTGGTGTAAAGCTGAATGAATATACGTCGCTATGGTCATAAAGAATGAATGTAAGAACGTGATGTGATAAATGATGAGATTTAAGATGACTGTGTGTGGCCGAGATGGTCGGAATGGCAAGGTCTGGGTATAATCCCGCTTGCGTAATTAATTTGAACACATGTTCGGATGGCAAGTTGAGGGTGGAAGTTCCTCTCTTGTCGTGATGTGGATGTGGGAAATGTGAAAAGGCACTCTCCTTCGTATCGTATCCCCCACGTTCTTCTCTGGTTGCAAGGTGAAAAGGCACACTCCTTCGATGTGGAAAGGCACTCTCCTTCGTTTATGATCCTCCTGGAGATGCGCAACCTAGAGACCAATGTCTGGGTTAGCTACCAGATGTGTCGGGTTCTGGCAAAATAACCGACACGTGAGCTCACGGCCAGTAGGATAGACATTCATCATATGCATATGTGTGCTTTGTTTGCTATGCCTTAATTGGGAATGCCTAATTGATTATATACCTCCTGCTTCCTGTTATACTTGCACTATCTGCTCATTACTTGTGCGTGAATTTTTGTGGTTGTTTGTTTCTGTTGCATTATGGGTGATGGAGGAATGGAGGAAAAGGTGAAATGGTTTGGTGTTATGATAGGTTTGAAATTGAGTAAGTTAGGTAGAGATAGAATACCTACCCCTGTTTATGGCTTCTGTTTAGTAATTAAGTTGGATAATTGAGTGATGGAGTTCTAGGATTGCCTATGGCATTCTCAGGACCTTATTTATTATACGCTTGGCACTTTTACCATGCTGAGAACCTCCGGTTCTCATTCCATACTGTGTTGCTATTTTTCAGATGCAGGTCGAGAGGCTCTTCGCTAGACATCTGGATCCTTGAAGCGAAGTAGTTCTTGGGTGTATTTTGGATTTCTGTTTGTATATTTGTATATATGTATTTAGCTTACTCTCTAAGTAACTTGCGTATGATGCTCCTTTTAGAGGTTGAGGGAGAGATAGGAGTTTATTTAGTATTTTGGTGTATTTTGGGGATACTTATGTATGTTTATATGTATATTTAAATCTTCCGGCCAGCCTTAGCTTCACAGGCTGAGTCAGGAGCTAGTTATGCTATTTCCTTGGCTTTTCTTTACTCTCTTACTTATCTTTATTATTTCCTATTAAGGTTTCTTAGCACGCAAATATTCCTATTCCTTGAGCGTTGCGCCTTTTATTTTTGCGATTTTGTTTTACCCATTTTTCAAGGCTCCTAGTACATATTATCCTTTGTTATGTATTAATATATGTTTTATTTTAGAGGTCGTAATAGCACACCACCTGTGTTTTACATCCTAGGTGTAAAACTCTGTGGTAGGGTGTTACACGCCTTACCCACGACGAACTTCACTTCAAATATATCAAATTGAGTTTGAAAAGTTAACAATGGTAACCACTATTATCGTTTCCAGAGTACACAAGAGTACACAGGAATAAGTCGTATTTTATTTTTGGAAAATATTTTTTTTAATTTATAATTAAAAAAATAATTGTTAAATATGGCTTATTCCGGTGTACCTGTGTATTTTTGGAGACGATGATAATGGTTGCCATTGTTAAATATGGCTTATTTTTTTAAATTTATAATTAAAAAAATTCTTAAAGAACCCATGCTTGTTGTCTGTATATTTTTGTGTTCTCCTGTATACTGTTTGAAGATCTATATACTATTTTGGAGACGATGATATGGATTAAAAACGTGGGTTTTGAAAATTTTGAGTGGAGTTCGCCAGGATAAGGCGAACTTGCTCTAAAAAAAATCATATTTAAAAAATTAAAGTTAAAAAATGGAATTTAAAAAAATAATAATTTTTTTATTTTATTTCAGAAAAAAAACCCTTCTCTATCTCTTTTTCTCTTATGCTGCAACATATATAATATTAATATATAAATTATTTCTATTACATTGAGATAATAATATTGGTAAATATTAATAGTAGAGTTTTCTATTTACACTTTCTCTTATTTTATATTCTCTTCCTTATTTATTTATTTTACAACATCTTATCAGTATGAGATTCTAATCAAAATTTAGGAAGACTCAGGTAATAAATTTTTATTATGTCAAAACTCTCTCATCTTAAATTTAATGCTCTTGATATATCTGGAAACAACTACTTATCATGGATACTAGATGCCGAAATCCATCTTGATTCAATGGATCTTAGAGATACCATTAAGGCTGAAAATAATGCATCGTAGAAGGATAAAGGCAAAGCCATGATCTTCCTTCGTCGGCATCTTGACGAAGAATTGAAAAATGAATATCTCACACTAAAAGATCCTACAGATTTGTGGAAAAACCTTGAAGAAATGTATAATCATAAAAAGACAGTGATACTTCCTCAAACCCGATATGAGTGGACGCACTTATGCCTATAGGATTTTAAATACATAAATGAATACAATTCAGCAATGTTTCAAATTACTTCACGAATAAAATTATGTGGGAAAAAGATAACTGATAATGACATGTTAGAAAATTTTCTTGATCTTTCATGCCCCGAATGTGCTCCTACAGCAGTAGTATTGAGAAAAAGAATTTAAAAAATATTCTGAACTAATTTCCTGCCTTCTTGTTGCCGAATGCAAGAATGAGTTGCTTTTAAAAAATCATGAAGAGCGCCCAGTTGGCGCCATCCCATTTCCTGAAGCAAATGCTACAAATCATTACCCCAGAAGAGGTAAATAGTAAGGTTTTAGTAACAAAAAAAATTATGGAAGGAAGAAAAATTATGTTTACAAGAAAGAATCTCACCAGAAGTGGGATAAAGAAAGAAACAATGGGTAAAATAAATCAACAGAGGATAAATATTTCCGTTATGGTGGAAAGGGTCATTGGTCGCGTACTTGTCGTACCCCGAGGCATCTAGTTGATCTTTATCAAGCATCCTTGAAAAAGGATGACAAGAAAAAGGAGAAAAATTTTGTTTCAAAAGATGTTGCTGAAAATTACACCACTCATTATGATGTATCTGATTTCTTTGAGGATCCTTAAGGAAATATTGGTCATTTGATCAATGATGGAAAAGTTTAATATGTGAGTTTGTTAAGTACTCATGTAAATAAATAATGTAAGAAACTTCTTGTTAAGTTTTATTTTCTATGCATTTGAATTTTAAGTATGATGTATATAAATAATGTTTAATAAAATATTTATGTTTATGAATTTCAAAATTACTGAATGTGCCAAGTTCTATAATAATAATAATAATAATAAAATTTTTAGTATATGATACTATGTACAGTATTTTTTAGAAAAATAATCAAAAAAATAATTTTACTATGCTTATACTTCTACTCATTTTACTATTATTATTTGTCTTTAAAGAAAATGGCAAAGACATATAGTGAAGATGTTTGCCTTGCGGATAGTACAAGTTCGCACACCATTCTCAAAAGTAATATATGTTT
>NC_029785.2:20492177-20506215 GCF_000816755.2 Arachis ipaensis
AATTTCAAAATTACTAAATGTGTCAAGTTCTATAATAATAATAATAATAATAAAATTTTTAGTATATGATACTATGTACAGTATTTTTTAGAAAAATATTTTCAATCAAGAAAATAATTTTACTACGCAAATACTTTTACTCATTTTATTATTATTTGTCTTTGAAAAAAATGGTAAGAATATATAGTGAAGATGTTTGCCTTGCAGATAGTGCAAGTTCTCATACCATTCTCAAAAGTAATATATATTTTACACATTTTGTACCAGAAGAAGAATATGTTAATATTATTATTGGCTCAAGCAATGTGATAGAAAACTCCGAAAAAACTATGGTTTTGTTTTTCGGAGGAACAAAATTCATAATAAATAATGCACTATTGTTTATCAAGTTTCTAAGAAACTTGTTGAATTTTAAAGATATTCGCCAGAATGGATATCATGTTGAAACAATGAATGAGAAAAATCATGAATACTTATGTATCATAACTGATGATTTAAATAAGAATGTTATATTAGAAAAGTTACCCTCACTTTCATCTAAGTTATATTATACTAAAATTAGTGTAATTGAATCACATGTCATTATAAATCCGATATTTACCAGCCCAAATGAATTTATAATTTGGCATGACTGATTGGGTCATCCAAAAACAACCATGATGCGAAAAATTATTGAAAATTCCCATGGACATTCACTAAAGAACCAGAAGATTCTTAAATCTAGTGAATTTTGTTGTGGAAAGCTAATTTTAAGGCCATCATCAGTAAATATTAGATTTGAGTCCCCTGAATTCCTAGAAAGGATTCAAGACAATATATGTGGACATATTCATCCACCATGTGGATCGTTTAGATATTTTATGGTCTTAATAGATGCATCTTCAAGATGGTCACATGTGTACTTATTGTCTTCTCGCAACCTGGCGTTTGCGAGTTTATCTGCTCAAATTATTCGATTAAAGCACAGTTTTCAGAAAATCTAATCAAAGCGATTCGTCTTGATAATGCTGGTGAATTTACTTCCCAAACCTTTGATGCTTATTGTATGGCTAAAGGAATAAGAGTTGAACATCCAATAGTTCATGTTCACACACAAAATGGGTTAGCAGAATCACTTATTAAACGCCTTCAATTAATTGCTAGACCCTTACTTATGAGAACAAATCTCCCAACCTCAGCTTGGGGGCATACTATTTTATATGCCGCAGGACTTATTCGTTTGAGGCCAACAAGTTACCATCAGTTCTCTCTTATGCAATTAGCTTTTGGCCAGCAACCAAATATTTCCCATTTAAGAATATTCGGGTGTCCGATATATGTTTCCATTGCACCATCTTTTCGCACTAAAATGGGACCCCAAAAAAATTAGGGATATATGTTGGATATAATTCTCCCTCTATATTGAGGTATCTTGAGATACAAACTGTAGATGTATTTAAAGCTCAATTTTTAGATTGTCATTTTGATGAATTAAAATTTCTAACATTAGAGGAAGAGAATAAGCTTCCTGAAAAGGAACTTAATTGGAATGCATCATCCTTGATGCATTTAGATCTTCAATAAGGGCAATGTGAACTAGAAGTTCAAAAGATTATACATTTGCAAAGAATAGCGAATGAATTGCCTGATACATTTTTTGATACGAAAAGGATCACTAAATCATATATAACAGCTGAAAATGCTCCAATTCGAATTGATGTTCCAGTTGGACAAATGGTCACCGAAACAAATTCATGTAAGAAACGTGGTGGGCCGGTCGGTTCCAAAGACAAAAATTCTCGAAAAAGACTTGTGCCAACTTGATTAGACTTGCTGTCAAAAAGACTTGTATAAGTAATATCATTGTAATACGATTTATTATTTTTAGAATAATTAAAATATTTGTATATTTATTAATTATTAAAATGATACTATATGAACTCTTGTTAAAGGTATTATATTAGGTATTTATTACTTTGGTTATTCTTTGATTTGTTTCTTATCTATAAATAAATTATCAGAAAAGCTCTGCATCCATGTATTTTTTACATGGTTGTTAACCAAGTAATTTCCTCCATAGGTGCGTCCCCCACCCCTCACTCGTTTATCATACACGCGCTACATATAACGTGCTGCAATCTAAAGCTTTGCTCAACGTAAATTTTCTGGTGCAACGTAAACCTCTTCTTCTTCTTCTACTTCTTCTTCTTCTTCTACTTCTTCTTCTTCTTCTTCTTCTTCTTCTTCTTCTTCTTCTTCTTCTTCTTCTTCTTCTTTGCTCGCGTTCTTCCTTATTGATCTACATTGTCTTCATCGTTCTGTTCTGGTCGCGTTCATCTTCTCATTTTCTTATTTCGATCTGGTTACGTTGTATTTATCTTCTTCCTATTCTTCTTCGTTTTCTTCTTCGATCTGCACTTCTGAATCGAAACAATAAATGACTCAACTTCAAATCATTTGAATGGAGAGCGATTTAGATTACTCTTCTGAAACGAATCAAACTGACAAAGTTTGGATTATTCAATTTTGAATCGAATTGAATGGAATACAATTGCTAATTTGAATTGAATTAAATGGATGGAGGTGTACTGAATTGAATTGATAATATGTAAATTATAGGTAGAGTTATTTGAATTTGATTTTATATAATGAATTATGTTTCTTTCACTCAGTACTATACAATTGTTTCACCATGAGTACTGTGTTCGGTTCATTCTGCAGAAAGCTGTTTGAATTTGATTTTATATAATGGATTATGTTTCGTTCACTCAGTACTATACAATTGTTTCACCATGAGTATTGTGTTCGGTTCACCATGAGTACTGTGTTCGGTTCATTCTACAGAAGACTGTTTGAATTTGATTTTATATAATGGATTATGTTTCGTTCACTTAGTACTATACAATTGTTTCACCATGAGTACTGTATTCGGTTCACCATGAGTACTGTGTTCGGTTCACCATGAGTACTGTGTTCGGTTCATTCTGCAGAAGGCTGTTTGAATTTAATTTTATATAATGGATTATGTTTCGTTCACTCAGTACTATACAATTATTTCACCATAAGTATTATGTTCGATTCACCATGAGTACTGTTCATACCCTGGGTCAAGCTATCCGACCCGGGATGTTTAGCGACAAGCCGACCGACCTCTTCAGGTCAGACTATCCGACCTCTTCTCAAAGAGCTCGGACAAAACGCCACAGAGGCCCAAGAAGGCCCAAACGAAGGAACACAGCCCAATCCAAAGGCATCCCAAGCCTACAGAAAGATAAAGGCGGTTCTGTTGAAGATAAGCTGACCTCACCCAAAGATAAGATAAGATAAGATAAGATAACTAACTTATCTTATCTAGAAGGTCACTCCACACCATTATAAATACACTGGAGCACCCAGGTATAACTCATACTCTGATTCTACATAAAAACCTGTTTAATACCCATGCTAACTTAAGCATCGAAGTCTCTTGCAGGTACCCCCCACCCTCCAGGGACCAAGGATCAGCAGTGCAGCCAGTCCAACAAGTCGGACGCGGCGGCTCCGGCCACCATCAACAATTCGAACACAACAGCTCCGACCAACACAGAAGATCTCATCCGAGATCGACCTACAGTTTCAGGTAACCCTCGGAACATTGGCGCCGTTGCCAGGGAACCTGGAAGTCATCCCATCACCATGGCGGACGACCATGACAACGACCACAATTCAGATCTAGAGGACAGAACGCCGCACAAAAACGCGGACGCTACACCAAAAGATACTCCGAAATCTAACAGAGACAAAAACTCATCACATCCGGGAGTAATAGAAGCGCTTCAAGATCGCCTAAAGCAACTTGAAAAAGAAAGCCAGCATCAACAAGAAGTTGGCAAGGATCTACAAAGAGATGTAAGGCGATACCGCGAGTTAAAGGACAAGCTCCTAAAACTCGAAGCAGATCTCAAGGCCAAAACAACTCGATCCGGTCACGAAGACAGCCCCCACAAAGATCAAGACCCATTCACCAAAGAGATCATGAAAGCTAAAGTCCCAAAGGACTTCAAAGCTCCCAACATGACCCCGTACGACGGCACATCAAATCCAAGCCATCATCTTAGCAATTTCAGAAGCAGGATGTATCTCACGGAGGCCTCAGATGCAATCCGTTATTCTCCATCCAAAAAGATAAGGCTAAGAACACCCCAGTCTATTAGGAATCAAGCAAGGAGATCGGGAAAGTCTTCGCAACTACATGGAAAGATTCAACAAAGCGTGCCTGGACATACAAAGTCTGCCAACAGAAGCAGATATCATGGGTCTCATCAATGGCCTACGAGGAGGACCTTTTAGCCACTCAATATCCAAGAAGCACCCAACATCTCTAAACGAGGTACAGGAACAGTCATAGAAATACATCAACATGGAGGAGAACTCTCGACTAGGAGAGAGCTCAGAAACCGAATTCTCCTAACCCACCACAGGACAAGGATAAAGAGTCCAAGAAAAAAGAAGATCAACCCGGGAAGCCTAGAAAATACCGTAATCACACCCCTCTTCGGGTGTCTCTTATGGAGGTTTACCGAGAAATATGCAACACTGAGAAGATCCCACTATCTCGCCCAATCAAAAACAAAGAGGTCGGACGAGTTGAAGGTCCACCTCACAACAAAGAGGTCGGACGAGTTGAAGGTTCACCTCACAACAAAGAGGTCGGACGAGTTGAAGGTCCACCTCACACCAAAGAGGTCGGACGAGTTGAAGGTTCACCTCACAACAAAGAGGTCGGACGAGTTGAAGGTCTACCACACACCGAAGAGGTCGGACGAGTGGAACATCCACCTCACACCAAAGAGGTCGGACAAGTTGAACGTCTACCTCACCCCCCTAAGAGACGTGTTCATATGATAAATGGAGGATTCGCAGGAGGTTCGATCTCCAAATCATCTTGCAAAAGACACCTCAAAAAGGTATATTAAGGAAGGGAGAGAGGTTTGAAATTGACAACGGAATGCGAATAAGCCTTCCGAGATTTCAAAAATTCTTGGGACAACCACCCATTCTCACTAGACCCCGGAAAAGTGAAGAACTCATATTATACCTCGCAGTGGGAAGTCAGGCAATAGCCTCAGCACTAGTCAGAGAAGACGAAAGTGGGCAACAACCCATCTACTTCATCAGCAAAGCTCTACAAAGGGCCGAACTAAACTATCAAAAGATAGAAAAAGTTTGCCAAAGCCCTCGTACTCACCTCTCAACGACTCCACCCATACTTTCAAGCTCACACTATCAGAGTTCAGACCAACCAGCCCATAAAAGGCATCCTACAGAAAACAAACTTAGCTGGAAGAATCCTACAGAAGACAGCTCGGATAATTCGGGGGACCCTGGACAAAACCAAAGAACATCTCGGACAATTCGGGGGACCCTGGACAAAAACAAAAAACAGCTCGGACAAATCGGGGAAAATGAAGTCCGACACATAGAATGCCCGAGCTGATGTGCCCGAGCTGATGCATTTTCAAAACCAGCCAGCACCAACAGCTCGGACAATTCGGGGAACATGAAGTCCGACACATACCTCAAGAGCAGAATGTCCGAGCTGATGCATTTTCAAAACTAGCCAACACCAAACCAAGGAGCAATAACAGAAGCCTCATCCAGGCTAGAAGACCACAATGAGTCAATCTCGAAGGCGGTATAAGGGATGTACTCAGGGTCAGCCACATTAACACACATTAAAACTATGAAATCTAGCTAATCAGACATGCTGTCCGGGATCTTAGTAGACATCTCAAAGACATAGGTCGACTATGGGATTACTACCAAACAACTCGGGAAAATAAGGAAACAACTCGGACAATAATAGCAGAACATCAAGTGACAGACGTGGCAGTAAAAGGGAAACCCCAGGACTCACACGAAAGTCCAGGGGCACCCTTTGGAGGCAACAGGGCAAGAACACAGAGAAAAAAAGTCGACAATCTATACCCAAACAGTCCGAACACCTCTCAAAAGTTCAAAGCAAAAGCTAGAACTTTTGTACAAAAGGAGTCAGGCAACGATGAAAAGAAACAGGAACAGTGACCAAACCCTAAGCAAAGCACACATTCTTCTCAAAGGCGAGCGACAAAAGAAAAGTCACAACAAACGATCAAAGATGCAAACTTTTTGCAGAAAGAACCAAAGTTCTTCATAGCAAAAACCCAAATACAAAGTCAAAGCTTTACATCAAAAGCATGCCAACTTTCCTATAGCCCTACCTGAAGAGCTCCCACAAGTCCTATGGGCATATCGGACAACTCCACACTCCACCACAAAGGAATCACCTTTCTGATTAGCTTACAGAATGGAGGCAATGATCCCAGTGGAGGTCGAAGAAGGATCGCCCAGACTGATCCACTACAGTAAAGAGGCCAACTCCCAACTTCAAAAGGAAGAACTCGACCTACTTCCAGAAATCTGAGAAAGAGCTCGGACCAAGGAAGAGGCGTTAAAACGTCAAATGGCCTCAAGATATAATCGGATGGTAATCTAGGAACAACGATCTTATCCGAATCTGAAATAACATCAGAATAGGTCAGTCAGAAGAAGAGAAGCTAGCAGCCAACTGGAAAGGACCATACTAAATTGTTCAGAAGAATTAGGAAAGGTTGCTACAAAGTGTCCAACCTCGAGGGGCAAGAGCTACCAAGGTCATGGCATGCCTGCAATCTAAAACGGGCACCAGGCCGAGATCCAAAAAGATTGCCCGACCTAGAAAGGTAAGTACTAACATGTACACACTCTTATCTTCAATTTATTGTTTAAAAGATTGCAGATTCCCTAAAAAGTTTCCTACCAAGACGCCCGACTACGGCAGGTCGGCAAGGTGAACACCAAATTCACCGACCGATCACGACAAAGTCGGCAAGATGAAAACCAAATTCATCGTCCGATTACAAAGCGACAAGTCGGTAAGGTGAAAACCAACTTCACCGCCCGACCACGATGAAAACCGAATTCATCGTTTGATTTCGACAAAGGTCGACAAAGTGAAAACAAAATTCACTGCTATACGAAGACGCATTAATCTGAAGCATTCATCGTCCGATTATAAAGCAACAGATCGACAGAAAGTGAAAAACAATTTCACTGCACGATCACGATAAAGACAATCGTCTGATAAAGGTAAAAACGCGATTCACCTAAAAGACGATCTAAAGATAGCAACCACCTTCTACAAATCGGCAAAGATGAACACAGAATAATGTAAGAAGTTATCGAAAGTGATCCGGAAAAAGAACCTGACGAGGTCTTATGGATTGCTAAATAATAACTTAAAGACTGGCCAACGTTAAGAAGTCAGACCAAGTCAACCCAAGTTATAAGTAAACCATGGAAAGAGGTCTGGCCAACCCTATTAAAGAGGATTACTTTAACTTAGAAGGGCCCGACATGACAAAGTCAGCCCAAAATGAAAAAGTTATAAAAGTAGTCCCTGAAAGAGACCTGACAAAGGTCCAAAAAAGAGGATTACAAAAATAACTTAGAAAGAGGACGACGCAAAGAAGTCGACCTCCTACAAACAAGTTATAAAAGTAATCCCTGAAAGAGATCTGACAAAGATCCAAGAAAGAGGATTACAAAAATAACTTAGAAGAGATCGACATAGCGAAGTCGGTCTCCTACAACAAACAAGTTATAAAAATAGTCCCTGAAAGAGACCTAACAAAGGTCCAAAAAAGAGGACTACAAAAATAACTTAGAAAGAGGACGACGCAAAGAAGTCGACCTCCTACAAAAAATAAGTTATAAAAGTAATCCCTAAAAGAGACCTGACAAAGGTCCAAGAAAGAGGATTACAAAATAACTTAGAAGAGATCGACAAGACGAAGTCGGTCTCCTACAAAAAACAAGTTATAAAAGTAAACCCTGAAAGAGACCTAACCAAGGTCCAAGAAAGAGGATTACAAAAATAACTTGGAAAAGGACGACGAGAAGAAGTCGGACCTAATGAAAGCTACAACTTGGACCGACAAGAGAAGTCGGACCAACGAAAGCTATAGCTTGGACCGACAAGAAGAAGTCGGACCAACAAAAGCTACATCTTGGACCGACAAGAAGAAGTCGGACCAACGAAAGCTACAACTTAGACCGACAAGAGAAGTCGGACCAACGAAAGCTACAGATCGGACCGACAAGAGAAGTCGGACCGGCGAAAGCTACAGATCGGACCGATAAGAGAAGTCGGACCGGCGAAAGCTACAGCTCGGATCGACACGAGGTGTCGGACCAATGAAAAGCGTGCGCTAAAAGGGACATAGCTTCACCCAAAAAGCCACGGCTCCACGACAAGGCTATCAAAATTGTTCAGAATGACTAAAAAATGTTCTACGAGAACACTAAAAAGTCGTCGGACAAGTTAGCCCCAAGGACCACCTCGACCAAGCAGAAAGTGGACAAAACCAGCAGTGATCAAAAGAGGTCGGACAACAAAATACCGACACTCTACAAAGATCCACAAATGGGACAAAGACATCTCACAAACGGCCAAAGGAAGGTTAAGAATGCTTTGCTAAAAGGTACGAAGTCTTGAAAAAAGACACTACTCAAAAGGCAAAAGCACAAATCAAAACGGCGCTAAAAAGTCATCCAAACAGACTATAAAAGGTTTCCCATCAGGAACTATACCTAAAAAGTTTTTGGATTATGACTAAAAAGCCTGAACAGTGAAGACAAACAAGTCGGAAGAAGGCTGAAAAGACCTCTCAACAAACTAAAAAGGGCAATACCAGACTCGCACAAGGAGAAACTACTCAAGATCGACCAAAGTCAGGATGCTTGAGCACGACTTCCTCAAAAAGATCGAAGCTCTGAAAGCACGATCTCACGGAAAGGTCCGAACTCAAGCAGGGGCAAAGTCGGACAGGTCAACGTCAGCTAAGAAGAGGCGCAAGTACGATCTCAAAAAAGAACAAGCCAAAACGTTGGGAAACAACTTAAGGCTCAAATGTGCTTAGCTAAAAGGGATACAACTCCACTCAAAGAAGGCACAATCTCAAACAGGGCTACGAACGTCATCCGAGACTAAAAAAGGTTCTATATAAAGAACACTAAAAAGTCATCGGACAAGTCACTAAAAGCTCGAATATCAAGCCGCAAGGATAACTTCGCCAAGGCAGAGGGTTGTCAACACAAACTTAAAGCAAGGCGTGATCCAGAAGGCAAAGGTAGAAAACCCACACTATCACTCAAAAGAGGACGGACTGTGAAGTACCAAACCTCTAGAAAATCTGCAAAGATTGCAAAGCAATGAAGAAACAAGCCAGACAGATGCTTGAGCACGACTTCCAAAGAGATCGAAGCTCTAAAAAGAACGATCTCATGGAAAGATCGAACTCAAGCAGGGGCACTGTTCATACCCTGGGTCAAGCTGTCCGACCCGGGATGTTTAGCGACAAGCCGACCGACCTCTTCAAGTCAGACTATCCGACCTCTTCTCAAAGAGCTCGGACAAAACGCCACAGAGGCCCAAGAAGGCCCAAACGAAGGAACACAGCCCAATCCAAAGGCAGCCCAAGCCTACAGAAAGATAAAGGCGGTTCCGTTGAAGATAAGCTGACCTCACCCAAAGATAAGATAAGATAAGATAAGATAACTAACTTATCTTATCTAAGAAGGTCACTCCACACCATTATAAATACACTGGAGCACCCATGTATAACTCATACTCTGATTCTACATAAAAACCTGTTTAATACCCATGCTAACTTAAGCATCGGAGTCTCTTGCAGGTACCCCCCACCCTCCGGGACCAAGGATCAGCAGTGCAGCCAGTCCAACAAGTCGGACGCGGCGGCTCCGGCCACCATCAATAAGTCGGACACAACAGCCACTACTAGAAAAGTAGTTATTACAAAGGGATATTTCCGACGGATTTTATCCCACGGAAATACAGACGGAATTACAGAGGGATTTTTTGTCGGAAAACAAAAAAAATGAATTAGCATAAATTACAGACAGAGAAAAAATCCGTCGATAATTCCGTCGGAAAAATTAATTTTTTTTCCGTGAAAAATAGTTACAGACGGAAAATCTGTCTGTAATTAAACGGACAAAATGCTGCATTCTATTAAATTATTACAGACGGAAAATCCGCCTGTAATTTAAAATTTTCCGTCGGAAATATTTGATATTTTAGGTTTATGATGGTTGGGGTTATGTTTATCCACGAGCTCCATTCATTCACAGCACACAAATCAAACCTAGCATTCCCCACAGCGCCACCGCCGACGATCTTCTTCTTCTCCTTTCCTCACCCACAGCGCCACCGCCGGCCACTCTAACCGCCGCAGCTACTTTCTCCTTCTTCTCCTCTTCTTTAAACACTGAACCAGTAGAATACAGCCCCTGTGTCTCTCGTTCGCAGAACAAAGCAAGCTCAAGCTCCACCACCGCCGCGCCTCTCTCTCCTTTTATCCCCTTCAGTTTTGGCTCGCATACCTTCGCGCAAGCCCTAGCTCCGTGGCGACCAAAATCGGTTCCACCGTCAGCCGCGGTTCCACCTCTCTCTTGCCCCCTGTTCGAACCGATATGGTGCGTGAACTAGGGTTTTGGTTTTGTGGCAGTGGTTGTTCATCGGAGAGCCACTGGCGATGCTCCTATTCTCAAGCATTCTAAATTCAAGGTGATCTTCGTATTGGCAGCATTATATTTTTCCCTGACTTCAACTCAAAATTCATATGATTTTTTTTGCTTATCGTAATCGCTGTGCTTTCTCATTACTTATTGTGATCTATGTGCTTTTTCAGTTTCTTTTTTAGTTACTAATTCAAACTTTTGATTGAGGACCATGATTGGTTTGAATCTGAATTATAATTGTTTACAATATTTTGTCAGTATTAGTTTGGGAGGGAAATTGACAATGGTGGATCTTCCTGGTATAACTAGGGTTCCTGTTCATGGCCAGCCTGAAAATATCTATGATCAGATCAAGGATATTATCATGGAGTATATTAGGCCTGAAGAGAGCATTATTCTGAATGTTCTTTCTGCTACCGTTGATTTTACTACTTGTGAATCCATAAGAATGTCTCAGTCTGTGGATAAAACTAGTTTGAGAACCTTGGCTGTTGTAATAAAGGTTGATAAGTCTCCTGAAGGCTTGTTGGAGAAGGTAACTGCTGATGATGTTAACTGGTTTGAGTCTCATCCAATGCTTTCAAAGATTGACAAATCCATTGTTGGTGTTCCTGTTCTGGCACAGAGGCTAGTTCAAGTTCAAGGCATGATCATATCCAAAACTCTGTCCGAAATTGTGAAGGAAATCAATGAGAAGCTGACTTACAAGCTGACTTAATTTCACCAAGATGCTCAACCAGAAGTTCTCCCTCAATCACAGGTACCTCTTCATATCTTTTAGCTGACTTCAAATTAAATTATGCAAAAATATTTATCTAATTTGTTTAATTGGTTCTTGGTTGGAATCTGATTGCGACCAGCGTTTCAATGGGGCCTACTGAGATCCCTTCTCAGTCAACAGAGACTATTAAGATTCCTACCGCTAACTATGAGTTTGGTGCAACCTTCATTGATCATCCCAAGGTGCTTTCCCCCCCCTCTGATTTTGCTTAGTTTCGTTTCGTTGTTGTAAGTTCCAACACTCATTGACGATGATATTATTGTGCTTGGTTTAGTTGATGCTGTTAGGGAGAATATTGACTGATGGAAGGCTCAATGCAAGAGTCAAGTGCGACGTCTCTGAAAATCTCACTCTTAAAGCCAATGCTCGGGTATTTATGCTCCTTTTCTATTATAAGGGAAATGCCACAATTTTTCTGTTGTTTATGAGCCTTTGATATTCTGCTACACAATTTCAGAGGAGTCTCAATGCACAACATAAACAGTCGTCTTAACATGATGAACAAAAACAGAGAGATATCCCTTTGTGGACTGAAAATGAGGGCTGTTCAGCTTTCAACAGATCACAGCACAAGTATTGAAGAGGTGTGTTTCTTTCTTTTTTTCAGAAAAAAAAATGTTTTTGTTGATCAATGAAGTAAATAACAAATGGTATTTATTTTGAGAAGCTAAGGAATTGTGGTCACATCTTGAAATTCTGAAATGTGATCCACTAGACATACATTAGTTATTGAATTGCGTTCTACTACTTGGTGCTTGCATGTGTATGTGTGAGTTGTTTGAAATTTGAATAATTTTGTTTATGTTTCAGTTTTTTCTGTCTCATTGGCTTTTATTCACATTTCATCATCATAATATTTTTTACTATCCCCTTTTTGTGAGCAATGTCTGCATATTTTCATATCCATGATTTACATATGCAACACATATTGCAGTCAAGAACAAGATTGACCTTATTATTTAGATGAGATAGCTTGATTGAAACTTCTAAAAATGGATAAGAGCAAATTAAAAGGAAAAGTTTGTGTGGTGCTATTTATGAACATAATTAATTATAAGCCTTTTCTAGAAAGAAAAGTTTTCGTATTTTTAAGATGTTGGTTTTATTCCTTTGTTGATTATTTTTTTTTCAATTTTTCTTGCAGGAAGTGTTTAGAATAAGAGTAGAACACCCAGATGATAATCAAGCCATATTGAATGATAGAGTGAAAGGACAATTAAAAGTCACCAGAGCATTTGGTGCCAGATTCCTGAAGAGGGTCAGTTGATCTTCTGACTTTGGCTATCTAAAATTTAGTTTGATGTACTCCTTTTGTATTAAAGACTCCTCTGATATTAACAAAGCATTGAAGTTAAGGTGCTTTTCTTTTGTGTGGTATATTGGTATCATGGAAGGGAGCATGATAACCATAGCAACTATTTTCTGCAATTCAGATTTTCACTAGCAACACTTTCAGGTTTCTCTCTCTCTCTCAAAAACTTTTTCTTTTTTTGTTGGTTTAGGAGATTATGTTTGTGAGCATAATGATTATATTGAGAGACAGAATTTTGTGGAATACTCAATTTTTTATTTATTTATTGTCACAGGCTGCTCTCAAGGCTGGCAAACAAACACAAGATGGGAGAGATGAGGAAATCACAGCCCTTCGTGTGGAAATTCAGGTAATTTTTGAAGAAAGCATGCTTTTTTTTCCATAGTTAGATTACTATATCTTGCTTTTCAGGGCTATGCATTGTAGCTGTTACTGCAGGTTAGATTCTTCTTCAGGGCTATGCATTGTAACTGTTTGTGATTATATCTTGCTTATAGAGGGTTTAACATTGCAATGCTTGTAACTGTTCATTATGTTACAATATTGGATTCATTGTTTGAAATTTGGGGAAAGAAAGATGGGCCTCACGGTAATATTTCTCATGGACTAATGATTCTGTATTTGATTTTTATTTTATAAAATTGCTAACCATTGATCATTGCAGTTTCCAATTTCATTTGTAAATCCTAAGGCACCTCGATATCTGTGCCTTGCTCAAGGGAAATCTTGGGATGACTTATGATGAGCGGATAATTTATACGCTTTTTGACATTGTTTTTAGTATATTTTTAGTAGGATCTAGTCACTTTTAGGGATGTTTTCATTAGTTTTTATGTTAAATTTACATTTCTGGACTTTACTATGAGTTTGTCTGTTTTTCTGTGATTTCAGGTATTTTCTGGCTGAAATTGAGGGACTTGAGCAGAAATCAGATTCAGAGGTGGAAGAAGGACTGCTGATGCTGTTGGATTCTGACCTCCCTGCACTCAAAGTGGATTTTCTGGAGCTACAGAACTCGAAATGGCGCGCTTCCAATTGCGTTGGAAAGTAGACATCCAGGGCTTTCCAGCAATATATAATAGTCCATACTTTGGCCAAGAATTGATGACGTAAACTGGCGTTCAACGCCAGCCTTCTGCCCAAATCTGGCGCCCAGCGCCAGAAAAGGATCCAAAACCAGAGTTGAACGCCCAAATTGGCACAGAAACTGACGTTCAACTCCACAAATGGCCTCTGCACGTGCTACACTTCAGCTCAGCCCAAACATACACCAAGTGGGCCCAGGAAGTGGATTTATGCATCAATTACTTACTCATGTAAACCCTAGTAGCTAGTGTATTATAAATAGGACCTTTCACTATTGTATT